>NW_028113030.1:65000-67500 GCF_964234715.1 Podarcis melisellensis | reverse complement strand
GCAGCCTCAGGGAAACGACAGTGCCTGGCTGGAAGCGGAGCTACTGGGGCTCAGCCAGGCGGATCTGTAGAACAGTCCCCAGCACCCTTGCAATGCACAGACCCTTTACCACCCAAGCCAGCAGTGCAACTCACTGCAACCCTTCAGCTGCCAAATGGACAATCCCTGGAAGTTCCCATCACGATTGATTCAGGAAGCAATGCGGATTTTGTGGGAATACAATTTGTCAAGCAGCATAGCATAGCGCTCCTGCCTGCAACGACGCCTCTGAACGTGGTCACAGTGGACGGCAGGAAATTGCTGGGAGGGCAAGTTGTGCAGCAGACGCCTCCCATGGTGATGCAGATTGGAAATCATCGAGAACTCATTAGCTTCAATGTCACCCACCTGTCAGACACGCCCATTGTGTTAGGCATGAGTTGGCTGGAGAGGCATAGTCCCGCTGTAGCGTGGTACCAGCGGCAGATCACCTTCTGCTCATCGTATTGTGCTCAGCATTGCATCCAAACCAATCAGGAGGAAGGAGCTGAGCAGCAACTGCACCTGGGCATGGTGCAGGCAGTGCCTCACAAGTACGAGGGATTCTTGGAGGTTTTCTGCGAGAAAGAAGCTGACAAGTTGCCGCCTCACAGGCCTTACGACTGTGCGATCGACCTGGTGCCAGGGGCGCAGCTGCCAACTGCAAAGCTGTATTCCATGTCTGAGGACGAGATGCAAGAGCTCAGAGAGTTCATAGAGCATAATCTGAAGCGCGGGTTCATCCGGGAATCCAAAGCAGTGGGAGGCAGTCCTGTTTTCTTTGTGAAGAAGAAAGACACACCCCAAAAAAGACTCATTGTGGACTACCGGTTCATAAACAGACTGACTAAGCCCAAGGCCTTCCCCATGCCCAAGATTGACGACCTCCTAGCGACCGTTAGGAAGGGTAAGATCTTCACCAAGTTGGATTTGCGTGGAGCGTACAACCTCATCCGCATCCGGAAGGGCGATGAGTGGAAGACTGCCATGTTCACGCCTCTAGGCACGTATGAATACAGAGTTATGCCGTTTGGTCTCCAAAATGGCAGCCACGTTTTCCAAGCATTTATGCATCACGTGCTGGCGGGACTCCTCTACAAGAAGTGTGTATGTTTTCTCGACGACATCCTGATTTTCTCGGAATCGCCGGAGGCTCACGAGAAGGATGTAAAGGAGGTCCTACAGAGGTTGAAGGAGCACAGGCTGTACGCCAAGTTGGAGAAGTGCCAGTTTGATGTGACGGAGGTGGATTTCCTTGGCTACAAGCTGTCCGACGAGGGGCTGGCCATGGACAGAGGCAAGGTCCAAGCGGTGTTGGACTGGAAGAGCCCACGCAATCGGAAGGAGGTCCAGAGATTCATCGGATTTGCCAATTTTTATCGCAAATTCATCAAAGGTTTTGCAAATGAGACGGCAGCAATCACGGACACCCTCAGTTCCAAGAAGAAGAAGTTCGCTTGGACGGAACAGGCAGAGCGCTCTTTTCGGAAGCTTAAAAGCCTCTTCGCCTCCGAGGAGCAGCTGCTGCACGTGAATCCCGGCAGGCCCATGCGGGTGGAAACCGACGCGTCAGACAGAGCGGTGGGAGCCGTCCTTCTGCAGGAGGATCCGCAAGGCAATTGGAGGCCGGGTGCCTTCTACTCCCGGAAGCTCAGCAAGACGGAGCGGAACTACACCATATGGGACAGGGAGCTGTTGGCCATTCATGCAGCTTTCAAAGCGTGGCGACACTTCCTCATAGGAGCCAAGCACACAGTGCAGGTCCGCACGGATCACAAGAACTTAGAGTATTGGCGAACGGCAAGGCTGCAGACCCAAAGACACATGCGCTGGGCAGAATTCTTTGCGGATTTCGACTTCAAAATAGAATACATCCCGGGAGACTCCAATGTTATAGCAGACGCGCTCTCCAGGAAACCGCAATACCTGGAGGAGACGACACCAATTGCAGCGAAGCACATTTTTGCACCACAGGCGTGGGCGTGCGCTGCCATCGCAGTCGACCTGGACGCGGTGCGACGCGCGTTGCAAGCGGATCAATTTGCACAGTCCAAGATGGAGGAGCTCCGCAGCGGGTCGCAAAGAGACGATGAGTTCCAGTTGCGGGACGGACTCTTAACTCGCAAGGGTGCCCTCTACGTGCCTAACGACGAACTTCGCGCAAAGGTTCTGCAGCAATTGCACGACGCCCCCAGTGCGGGCCACTTCGGCAAGGAGAAGACAATAGAATTAGTGGCCAGGGACTTTTGGTGGCCCCAGATGCGGGGGGAGGTGGCGGATTACGTCGCCAGGTGTGACACCTGTCAGAGGTCCAAACCAGTACACCAGAAGCCGGCGGGATTGTTGGAACCGCTGGAAACGCCGCAGCAACCGTGGGAGAGGGTAGCACTGGACTTTGTTACTGACCTGCCCAGCTCCAGGGGCAAGACGGCGGTGCTGGTGGTTGTGGACTTGTTCACCAAGATGGCGCACTTCATTCCTT
>NW_028113031.1:0-180461 GCF_964234715.1 Podarcis melisellensis | reverse complement strand
GAAGGTGGATCAGGCCCCTCCCCTCCCCCCTTGGCCCCTCCCCCTCCAAACCTCCCTGCCTCTCTAGGAAGCGGAGGGGGGAGGAATGAGTGGCCCCTCCCTCCCAGAAGACACAAATTCTCCTCCTTCCAAACCAGCTCCGTTTTCCTGATTCTCTCCTGAGAAAGTCCCGGGTTCGATCCCCGGAGGCGGCAGGGAAGGCGACCCCCCCCCACCTGGGAAAAAGCCCTCCGGGGCAGAAAGGGGACATGCCCCCCCTTTTAATCCCTTGCCGGGAGAGGGGGGTCCGGTCAGTCTCACCCCCATTTCCCGATGGGGGGGGAGGCAGGGCCGGGGCGCAGGGGGTCTTTAATTCCTCCTCACTTTCTGCCATCAAGGTTGTGTCATCTGCATATCTGAGGTTGTTGATATTTCTTCCGGCAATCTTAATTCCGGCTAGGGATTCATCCAGCCCAGCCTTTCGCATGATGAATTCTGCATATAAGTTAAATAAGCAGGGAGACAAAATACAGCCTTGTCGTACTCCTTTCCCAATTTTGAACCAATCAGTTGTTCCATATCCAGTTCTAACTGTAGCTTCTTGTCCCACATAGAGATTTCTCAGGAGACAGATGAGGTGATCAGGCACTCCCATTTCTTTAAGAACTTGCCATAGTTTGCTGTGGTCGACACAGTCAAAGGCTTTTGCATAGTCAATGAAGCAGAAGTAAATGTCTTTCTGGTTTATATTTACATACATATGCATAATGGCATCCATTCTCATCAGCTCCAACAACAAAACAGTACGACGTAAAAGTGAAAGTAGTTTCACAGTATGAAACTGGAAGAGAGATAAGACAGTCTTCCTTTCTCACGCTCCACTCAGACAGGCGTGTGAAATATACCAAACATAACATCAGCATTGGGGAGCATGAAATCCTTTATATTTGAATATTATTAATAAAAAACAAATAAAAACTATTATTATTATACAATACTTGTGAGACATGACCTTCATTTCTTTAAAGACCTGTCTATACAACTTTATATACAAATACCAGAACTTCACATGCACGCCATGCATTTAAGACTGATTTCCCATTATCTGAGTTCATTGATGGGAAGGAAAGTGAACTCAGAGAGAAATACGTCAAACACTCCATACATCTAAATGTTTTCTTCTCCCCTTTGAGAATCTGTAGAGGTTTCTTAAGCATCCCATTCCAGCACTCTGGGACTTCCAGGTTGTCGCATCGGAGTTCAGTCGCCTGCCATGCACCCTCCGCAGCAGATCAGGTCCTGTGGTCAACTGGTCCCCAACCATTAGCCCCTCCCTCACCTGTCTTTGCTCTCCGGCCAGACCAGGTTTCTGGAGCAAGGCTGGCAGACCCTTTGACCTTTTCAGAAACAGGACGAAACAGAACTGGTAAGGCTGCCACCACTCCCTTGTCCCAGGGTTACCTTAAGCCACAGCTCAAGGGAGACGGCCGTGCTTCTTTGTTACCGGTTAACCCCAAACTACAAGTTGCTTCCACAAGTTTGCAGGCAGAAATTCTTTAGTAAAGCGCAACCAAGAAGCTAGGCGTTGGATTTAGCTATTCCCCCGGATAGGTACACACAATACAAGAGAAAGTTTCTTGCTTAAAATTTATTTTAAAACATAAAGAACATGCTAAAAAGCAGGCACATCTTTTGGTAGATTACAAGTAAAGAGAAAATAAAAACGTTGCAAAATATAGCTAGCTAATACTCACTTCTACACTCTAAGGCAAAGATAGGATAGTTCAGAGTCCTTCAGAGATCGGCATTCAGAGGTCTTAGAAAACCTTCATCACAAAAGAACGGCTGCTTAGGTGGAACATCAGCAGCAGCCGGGCGATTTTGCGGACTGCAGAGCGTGCCTTCCCAGCCATTCTCAAGATCTTTTATCCCTAATTTGCACGTGGAATCAGATCCCCCAGGCCCAATCACCACTCTTGGTTACATTTGAATTCTCCAATGACCAGCTTGTGGGCTAATAATTTTAACTTCTGACAGCTGGGCCAATTAAGACTCCAGAGCCTAGATCAAAGATGTTTCCTCCCTTTCTTGGCGCTTATGCAGATGCACCTCCTTTGGGCAATTAACAGGGAGATAGCATCACCGGCTGGGTATCCATAACTTCCCTCAAAGGTATCAACCCTTGACATTACCCAGAGAATTCTTCTCCCATAGTAAACCTTTCACGCCCTTGGAGCCAACGGGTCTATGGGTTAAAGCAACAGGACCTAGTTCCCATAATTCTTGCTGGTTTCCCACAAGGCCTCATTCTCCGCTTGAGCAAAGTACTAACTTTACTACAGGTGCCATGGGGGTGGGAGAGAGAGTGTGGGTATAGGCCCCCCCATAAGGCTCTGGGGTTACTGGAACATCGGAGCACTCTGCCAAAAGTGGAAAGCTATAAAAATGTTGGGTGTTAACAAGAACTTGACTATGGGCCAGACAAGGAAGACACCCTCAACCAAAGTAGAGAAGGAGAAACGAGGAGAAAGAAAGAAAAAACCGACTTGATGGAGATTCTTGCTTTCAGAGTGAAATCAGCTTATGCAAAAGCAAATAAACTACCAGGAGTTTGATTGATTTTATGAAACTCAAGATCAAGAACTCCAAACACACTACCAGAAAAACTGATTACAATGCTCAAAATTGCTGAAGAAAAGAACCAGCTATAAGTTTCTGGCTGATACGCTCAAGAAGAATTCAATTCCCTTTAGTTGAGAATTCCTGGAAGGGATTTTTTTTATGTACATAGGGAAGAAACAAAGATGGCCTGTTTATGTTGGCCAGATTTAACATGTTTCCCTCGGTGGTAGTGAGAGGAAGATACTTAGCTATTCCAGAATTAGAGCGTCTCTGCAAATGCAGAAAACAGGAACCCGATACTTTAGAGCATATATTCTTTTCCTGTGATTTTGGCAGTTATGCCAGAAGACAATTATTTGAGGCCCTAAAATTTAATAGACAGGTGTTTACACAACCAACTGTTCAGGACCTGCTGGCGGACAGCGATGATCAAATTACTTTAATAGCGGCTGAATTTTTAAGTGCTGTCCATGAAGAAAGAATGGGCCATGATAAAGAGACTTAGTGGTTTTTAATGGTAGGTGATGTTGCTATGCTGTGGAAAAGGTAAGGTGTAAAAATTCTATGGGGAAACCATGGAGAGGAAGTCAAGTATGAAATAATTGTGTATCTGGAAAGTATGTAGCAATTTGTAAATAAATTGCATATAAAAATAAATTGCATATAAAATTATATACATATAAAGTAATAGAAGAACTTCCCACACTCCTTCCATTCAAATCATTTCTGCTTTTTCAGTTTGTTGGTAGATTGTTGGGTTTCAACTCTTAAAGCTTCTCCTCCTTGTGAGTCCATTGATTTTTTGTAAGAACATCAGGACTGAAGCGCTATCTACACTCCATTTAAGTAAGTTGTTTTCGCTCTGTGAGTTCGATGGTGTTTGCTAAGGTGTCCACTTCTATTGAAGCTCTTTCCACACTCCATGCATTTAAACGGTTTCTCTCCTGTGTGACTCCGTTGATGAATTCTAAGCTGTCCACTCTGACTGAAGCTCTTTCCACATTCCATACATTCAAATGGTTTTTCCCCTGTGTGAGTTCGTTGATGGATTCTAAGTGTTCCACTACAAGTGAAGCTTTTTCCACATACCATACATTCAAATGGTTTTTCCCCTGTGTGAGTTTGATGATGGATACTAAGTGCTGTGCCATCAATAAAGCTCTTTCCACATTCCATGCATTTAAATGGTTTCTCCCCTGTGTGAGTCCATTGATGTTTTCTAAGTGTTCCACTGCGATTGAAGCTCTTTCCGCACTCGGTGCATTTAAATGGTTTCTCGCCAGTGTGAGTTTGATAATGGGTTCTCAGTTCTCTACTCTCAATAAAACTCTTTCCACATTCCATGCATTTTAATGGTTTTTCCCTTGAGTGAGTCCATTGATGTATTTTTACTGCTCCACTAGAAGTGAAGCTCTTTCCACACTCCATACATTCAAATGGTTTTTCCCCTGTGTGAGTCCGTTGATGTCTTCTTATTGCTCCATTAGAAGTGAAGCTCTTTCCACATTCCATACATTCAAATGGTTTTTCCCCTGTGTGAGTCCGTTGATGGATTCTAAGTGCTGTACCATCAAGAAAGCTCTTTCCACATTCCATACATTCAAATGGTTTCTCCCCTGTGTGAGTCCATTGATGTTTTCTAAATGTTCCACTATCGGTGAAGCTCTTTCCACACTCCATACATTTATATGGTTTTTCCCCTGTGTGAATTCGATGATGGATTCTAAGTGTTCTACTCTCAGTGAAGCTCTTATCACACAGTATACATTTAAACGGTTCTTCCCCAGTGTGAGTTTTATGATGAATATTCAGTCTTCTATTCGTACTGAAACTCTTTCCACACTCCAAACATTTAAATGGTTTCTCCCCTGTGTGAATCCGTTGATGGATTCTAAGGCTTCCCCTCTGACTGAAGCTCTTTCCACATTCCATGCATTTGAATGGTTTCTCGCCAGTGTGTGTCTGTTGATGTTTTCTAAATGTTCCACTATCGCTGAAGCTCTTTCCACACTCCATACATTTAAATGGTTTGTCCCCTGTGTGGGTTCGTTGATGGTTTCTAAGGTTTCCAATCTGACTGAAGCTCTTTCCACACTCCATACATTTAAATGGTTTCTCCCCTGTGTGAATCCGTTGATGGATTCTAAGGCTTCCACTCTGATTGAAGCTCTTTCCACACTCCTTACATTTATATGGTTTCTCCCCCGTGTGAGTGAGTTTATGTATACGAAGGTTTGAACTCCAACCAAAGCTTTTTCCACACTCCATGCATTTAAATGGTTTCTCTCCTGTGTGAGTCCGTTGATGTTTTCCAAGTGTTCCACTGTCAGTGAAACTCTTCCCACACTCCATACTTTCAAATTGTTTCTCCTCTCTCTTTTCACATTCCATGAATTTATATGGTTTCTTTGTTATTCCAATTGGACATGGCCCTCCAGAATTTTGACTGCCTTCTCCATTGTCTTCTTTCAACAGGGAGGAGCAGGGGGAAAGGAAACCTAGGAAGAGAACAAAGGAATATTGCACACATCAATTAGCACCTGCTCTTATTTTGACGTCTCGTACATTCTTTCCTGTCCTCCATATGTTCCAAATTTTTAGGAAAGACAGATGAAATAATGTTAAATACTGGTAATGCATCATCAGCCTTTCCTAACCCTTAATTAAGTGTCAGGGAACTGACATCGGAGCGAGAGGTGGAGGCAAGGCTCCCGAGCGATGCAGGAGAGGGGACCAGCAGAGGGGAAGGACGTCAGCGCAACACCAGTAGAGAAGGTAGGGAGATGGAGGATTCGGAGAGGGGTCTCCAAGACTCTTCGCCCTAAACTAGTGGGGAGAGCACGGCCACGCCTCTGCCCACTCCTTCCCTGCGCAGAAGATTTCAGCGCAGGGAGAGTAGGCGGAGACTTGGCGTCAAACAACTTCTTTGCTGGAAGAGGTTCAAGAAACGCCCACTGACGGATTCTGCAAGCGACTGAACGGCCACGGAGTGAAAGGCTGTCAGCCGAGGCAAGGTTAACCAGGCAATCTGCCCAGCAGTAACGGCAACTTACGTACAAGTAACCCCTTATAACGTTACTTGTGCACAGGCAGGAGACCATGAGTCAGACTGGAGGAGCCGGCGCCGCGGAGCAAGCAGCTGGAGTGCAAAATCTGGTGGAGAGGAACCGAGATTTGGAACAGCGTGTGGCTCTACTGACGGCGTGGCTGGATAAAAGGCAAGCTCAGGATGCACAGGTCAGACCCACCCCCGTGGCAAGGAAGGTGCCAGGACTGGTACACAAGTTTGGGGGGAAGCCCCAGGACTATAACGCATTCCGAACGGAAATAGAGTACGCTTTGGAACTGCAGCATGATGACTTTGCTGATGACAGGGAGAGGGTGGCATACATCATGGGGCATCTGCAGGATGGGGTGCGTGAATGGGTCAGGCCCCTAATGGCTACGCAGAATACTGCCTTGAAGGAGCTTCGGAAGTTCTTTCAGGCTTTGGACGCGATGTGATGTATTACAGCCAAGTGGAACAGAGTGTGACCAGACGTGAACTGATGGGCTGCAAGCAGGGGAACCTATCAGTTAGAGACTACTGGTCCCATTTTGCGATGTTGATACACCGGCTGGAGTGGGACCTAGATTCTCCACCCATACAAATGCTGTTTGAGGAGGGGTTGTCTCCAACTGTGAAGGACGAGCTTTCCCGCGCGCCCCGCCTGCAGTCGATGGATGAATTGACGAAAGCTGTGCTTGCGATAGGAGTGAGACAGGAAGTGCGCGCTTTGGAGAAGCGGGAGGGGAGAGGAGAGCGTTGCCTTGACTACCGCATTCCTGAAATGCCAAGGCAGCCTTCCCAGCCAGTTGGCCAATGGAAATCGATGGAGAGCGCGCGCGTGAGGTTTCAAACTCCAGTGAAGGATGCAAAAGGGAGGGAAAGGATTGGAAAGGCACCAGGAAGTGTTTCCTCTGCCAATGGCCAGGACATTTTGCCAGGGCCTGTCCACAAAGAAAGGCTTGGCAAGGGATGGTGGGAGCCGCTGGTGGTGAGGAGGAGGGGGAAGAGGAGAAGGTGCAGGGAAATGCCAACGCTTGGCTGCCAATCAGCAGGCACAGCAGCCAGGCCAGCAACTAATAGAAGTGCCCCAACCAGACCCCCCCAAGGCAGCAATAGCCATAGAGGTGGTGCTAGAACTCCAAAACGGACACCCAGTCAAGGTGAAGGGACTGCTGGATTCAGGCAGCTCCTGCAATTTCTTCAGCAAGGACTTCGCTCTAGAGCACCAACTCCACCTACTGCCCCTGGATTTCCCCCTCCAAATCACCACGATAGATGGCAGGGAACTGCTGGGAGGGGAGGTGACGCATCAGACCCCACCAATGAGAATAAGGGTTTCCAGGCACACGGAAACCATTGCCTTTCACGTGGCCACACTGGCGGGACCCCCAATAATATTAGGCATGAGCTGGCTAGCACTACATGATCCAGTAGTGGCTTGGCATGAGCGGACGATCACTGTTTGGAACACTGTCTAGGGGGGCGAAAGCCAAGGATGACGGTGGCCAGGGTGGCGGGAATGGCAGTGGAGCCAAGAGGAGAGGTGCCACCACAGTATGCTGACCTGCAGGAGGTCTTCAGCGAGAAGGAGGCGGACAGGCTACCACCCTATAGGCCCTTTGACTGCCAAATCAACTTACTCCCAGAGGCTCAGCTGCCAGTGGGTAAGCTGTATGCCATGTTGGACCGGGAGATGCAGGAGTTGCGGGATTTTATTGACAAGAACCTGAAAAGAGGTTTCATGAGAGAATCAAAGGCGGTAGGGGGCAGTCCGGTGTTCTTTGTGGACAAAAACACACTAATCAGCCCAGATTAGTCGTAGATTATAGGGCCTTGAACCTTGTATCAGAACCCGTGACCTTCCTGTGGAGTTTGTAACTGACAGGGTTAAAACTCTGTGGTGTCCTGTATCTGGGAGGAGCTTGACGCAGAGAAGTGCGTCAGTGTTCAGACTTGCTTTCGCTTCTGTCGGAGAAACAGCTCAGGCTCAGAGGCTGCGTGTGTGTGCTTTTGGAAGCACGGAGATGCCAGAAAGCTCCGATGGAATGAGACTGATTTATGGCTTGTAAATAAACGCTTCTAGAGATAAGAACCGATCTGTCTTTGGACTTGATTTATCCCTCTCTCATCTCACACGGACGCAGGACTGCTGCTGCTACTCTGCTCTCCTGCCGGGTCAGCTTCAAAGCAGAGGCAACGCAGGGAAGCCTGAGTGGACGCAGGATTTGTTTACCCGAAAACTTCCCAATGCCCAGAATTGATGACATTTTAACACGGGTGAGGAAGGGGAAAATCTTCACCAAGCTGGACCTCAGAGGAGCGTACAATTTGATTAGGATGAGGGAGGGGGACGAATGGAAAACCACCATGTTCACCCCCTGGGGGCCTTTGAGTACTTAGTTATGCCATTTGGATTACAGTCAGGCTCAGCCTGTTTTCAAGCCTTCATGCACCATGTGTTGGGTTCCCTGCTGTACAAGAACTGCGTAGCCTTTCTGGACAACGTCCTAATCTATTCGGACAATGAGAAACAGCATGTAAAGGACGTCAGGGAAGTGCTAAAGAGACTGCAGAAGCACCAGTTGTGGGTCAAGCTGGAGAAGTGCCAATTTCACGCCAGAGAAGTTGAATTTCTGGGGTACAAGTTGTCGGACAGGGGCCTAGCTATGGACCCCAGCAAGGTGCAGGCGGTGCTGGAATGGAAGGATGTGCAGAGGTTCCTCAGGTTCAGCAACTTCTGGAATGGAAGGATGTGCAGAGGTTCCTCAGGTTCAGCAACTTCTACCAGAAGTTCATCAAGAACTTCGCCCACTTGACCACACCCATCACGGATTGTCTCAGTAGCAAAAAGAAGTTTGCCTAGACAGAAAGTGCCCAACAATCCTTCGAAAGACTGAAGAAGGCGTTCGCTTCGGAGTAGCAACTCCTGCACGTGGATCTGCAGAAGCCAATGAGGCTGGAGACAGATGCATCAGACCGGGCCATCGGAGCGGTGTTGTTGCAGCCGGGGGGGTGGGTCCAGCAAAGCTGGAGACCGTGCGCCTTTTTCTCGCGGAAACTAAGCAAGTCGGAACAAAACTACACGGTGTATGATCGCGAACTGCTTGCGATTTATGCAGCCTTTCGGCGATGGAGACATCTGCTAATAGGGGCCCAGCACAAGATCCAGGTGTGCACGGATCACAAGAACTTGGAATACTGGAGAACGGCTCGAGTACTCAACCAGAGACAGATTGGATGGGCACAGGAGTTCTCCAAGTTCGTCTTCGAGATCTGGTACGTGCCGGGAGAGGAGAACGTAAGAGCAGACGCTCTATCCCAGAAGCCGGAGTACACGGAAGGAGAGGGACCACCGGAAGTCAGACACGTATTCCCAGAGGAACGATGGGTGTGGGGGGGAGCGTTGGTTGGGAAACGAGAACTAGCCGAGCTGATTCGCAACGACGAATTCGCTCAAACAAGAATCAGGGAACTCCGGGAAGCGAGGGAAAACCAGGAAGGCTTTGAGGAAAGGGAAGGGCTACTGTACTACAAGGGGGCGATATACGTACCAGGGGAGACCTTGAGGGGAAGGGTGCTCAAACAGGTCCACGACAACCCAACGGGGCACTTTGGTCAGCACAAAACCATGTTGCTGGTTACCAGGCAGTTCTGGTGGCCAAGGGTAACGGAAGATGTACGAGAGTATGTACAGGGGTGTGACCGCTGCCAAAGGGCTAAAGGGGAGAGGGCTGCCCCCGCAAGGTTGCTGGAACCCTTACCCACGCTGGGAAGACCCTGGGAGGTGGTATCCATCGATTTTATGACAGATTTGCCCAAGTCTAGAGGGAAGACAGCAGTCATGGTAGTAGTGGATCTGCTAACCAAAATGTGCCATTTCATAGCTTGCTCGCATGCAGTAATGGCAGAGGAAACAGCCAGGTTGTTTGTTGATCACATCTTCAGGCTGCATGGAGCTCCCTCGAGGGTCATATCGGATCGCGGGAAACAATTTACTTCGCGGTTCTGGAGGAAGCTCATGCACTTGCTGCAGGTGGAGGTGGGGTTCTCGACGGCGAGACATCTGGAAACCAATGGGCAAGCAGAGAGAGCGAACAGTATTTTACAGCAATACCTACGCTGCTACATCAATGAGAGACAGAACAATTGGGTAGAGAGACTAGCGCTGGCTGAATTTGCATACAATAACGCTGAGCATGTGTCCAGGGGAATGAGCCCGTTCATGGCCAATTATGGGTGTCACCCCAGGGCCTTCCCGGGGAAGGGGGAGGAAGAGTGGAGCATGCCTGTGGCAGAACAGTTTGTGGAAGAAATGGAGGCCCTGCACCAGCAACTTAAGATGAACTTGGAAAGGGCCAAGGAAGTTTACAAGAGGCAAGCAGACAAGCGCCGCCGGGAAAGGGAGACCATAAGGGTGGGAGACCGGGTGTGGTTGTCTACCCAAGGGCTACCCTTCAAGGGAGGGTGCAAGAAGCTACGGCCAAAGCGGCTGAGACCCTTTGAGGTAACACAGCAAGTGAACCCCGTGGCATTCAAGCTCAAGTTGCCAGACAGCATGAAAATACACCCGGTGTTTCATAGGTCCCTACTCTCACCGTACAGGGGGGAAACAGGAGTTCCAGGGGGGAGAGAGAGAAGTCACCACACACCCGCAGGTAGAGGAGAGGGAACACCACAACCAAGCGGTAGAAATCCAAGATTCAAGATGGCGGGGGTGGCAGGTGGAGTACTTGGTAGCTTGGGAGGGAGAACCCGAGTCAGAAAACACGTGGGTTCCCACGGGGGCGATCGATGATGGATATCTTGTGGAGCAGTTCCACGACAGGTATCCGGGTAAACCCAAACCAATAGAGAGATTCTGGGAGGAGCAATTTGGGACCACAGACGAGGAAGAGGATTTTGTGGGTTTTCCTGCTTCCGAATAGAAAGGGGGAGAAGCGTCATAGGAGGAGGAATCGGACTGGGAAGCCTGTCCCGCGCGAAGAGATCGGAGCGGGTGGGAAGCGGGGTTTGAGTCCTCGGGGGATGACGGCAGCTCTTTCCAGGGATTCCCTGCATCGTCGGCTGAAGGAGACGAAGTTACGTCACAGGGTTGGGCCGGGGGTGGAGGGGGTCCTGGGAGGGAGGTGGATGTCAGGGAACTGACATCGGAAAGAGAGGTGGAGGCAAGGTTCCCGAGCGATGCAGGAGAGGGGACCAGCAGAGGGAAGGAACTCAGCGCAACACCAGTAGAGAAGGGAGGGAGATGGAGGATTCGGAGAGGGATTGGATTGGATTGGATTGATCTTTATTACAGCCATTGGCCCGTTACACGACAGTTTCCCATACCAACATATTATACTTAGACCTCCAAATTTAAAATCGCCTAAACTTACAAAAGACAAGCAGGAACCGAAGCAAAACAAAAACAAGGACGACCATCATACATTACAATAAATTTGTAACCTATACATCGCCCTCTGCTCATAAATTAATCACGGATATCAATGGTGATATCGCTTAAAACATAGATCATGGTTTAAAACAATGGTGATATCACCTAAAACATAGATCATGGTTTAAAGGGGTTATCCGAGCCACACAGGAGACCGTTTCTCTTCTTTAGGGATAGGACGTTGATCAAGAATCTGGCAACCATGAGTGATCTTAGGGGGTCATCGTCAATTAGTAGATATCTCAGTTTGGCTTCAATTGTATCATCGGCAATTCCCTTAAGATATTGAGCAAGAAACTTGCTCCTGGCCGGTAAGTGCAGAGCACAGTCAAAAATTATGTGATGTAACGATTCCGGTGCCCCACAATTACAATCACATAAGAGCGATATCTGTCCATTGGAGAATCTATTTCTCAGCACGTTCGATGGGAAGGTGTTGAATCTTGCCTTTACAAACGCATATCTATGAGCTGAAGAAGTTAAGGAATTCAAATAGTTTGGGAGCCTTAAGAGGGGTAATAAACCAAGATTTAGAGGTGAGCAGGTACCATTGCCCAAGACCATTTTCTGCTGCAAGTCCATCTCCTCTAGCTTAAAGGTTACTGATCTTTTAGCTGGGACTATGTCCTGTTCTAGTAATTTGGATGGGGAGATTCCCATTGCCGTAATTTTCAGCTGTAAATTTTTTACCCATGGGCTCTGGAAATCATCTCTCCACATACATTTTATCAAGTACAAGTTTGGGAGATTGTGCCATAGAGATAACCAGTGACAAAGTATGTGCTTCCACAGAGCATTTTCCAGGGATACAATATTAAGTTCCATGCGTAACGCTGTATTACTTACACAGTTGGGCAGTTTCAATATCCCTCTTAAAAACTGATTTTGAATGACCTCCAGGTGAGATAGGTTGACAAAAGTCCCCCAAATAGAGATGGCATAAGCAATTGTCGGGATCACCTTGGCCTTGAAGACTTTCAGCGCCGATGGGATATGAAGGGCCCCATCGGTGAAGAAGAATCGCCAAGGAGATAGCTTTGGCTCTATTTGTAACATAGGCTACATGGGCCTTCCATCTGAGGTTATGTTGTAACCAAACTCCCAAATATTGTAATCTGTAGACTTGTTCAATGACTCTCCCATCAATTCTCCAATTATGGAGTTTCCGGCTCTTTGAGAAAATCAGGATCTTAGATTTTCCATAATTAATTGTAAGGGAGTTTGCGTTACAGTATGATCCAAAAAATTGTAAGGCCCTCCTGAGACCTACTCTAGAAAAAGAAAGAATGACTGCGTCATCCGCATATAGTAACAAGGGGCAGCGATAAAGTGCTAGGTGGGGTGCATGAATCCATTCTTGGGCCTCTATTAGGGGAGTCCTCATGTCACTTATGAACAAGTTGAACAGGAGTGGAGCCAATATACAACCCTGTCGGACACCTCTGTTAATGGGAATTGAATTGGTGAGATCACCCTCGGGGGTGAATCTCACTCTAGCCGCTGAGTTCTCATGGAGTTTGATTATTAGCCAGAGAAGCCTTCTGTCGATGCCCCAGCGGGTGAGTTTTTCCCAGAGGGTGCTCCTGGGGATACTATCGAATGCTGCCTTTAGGTCAATGAATGCCACACAGAGTTGGCCACCCTTTGGGGTGGAATATTTCCAGGCAAGATGTTGTAAAATTAGAATATGATTGATTGTTGACTGTTTTGGGCGGAATCCAGCTTGTTCGGGCCCAATTAATTTTTTCTCTTCGGCCCATTGGATAAGTCTGTTCAACAGGCAGCGGGCATACAGTTTCCCCACTATTGAGAGCAGACTGATGTTTCTGTAATTCCCTGGGTCATCTGGTGAGCCCTTTTTGTGGATTGGAACGATAACAGCGTCCTTCCATACTTCCGCGATCATTCCAGAGTTGTTAACTGCATCGAAGATGGTCGCCAGGACCTTGGCCCACCAGTCTGCGTGGTATTTTATAGCTTCTGCCGGGATCAGGTCTGGCCCAGGCGCTTTCCCTGTTTTGAGTTTGACGATCAAGTCACGGATGTCTTCCGGATCGGTGGGGGGCCAGAGGGGAAGCTGATTGTGCTGGCCCCGGGGGGAAGGTACCGTGATCGTAGTCAGAGTTCACAAGATGAGAGGCAAGGTCCGAAACTGGGAGCCGGGCGGGAACAGGAACGCTGGAAGGTCAGAAGCCACCGGACTCAGAAGGGACCTGTGGAAGACTGGGTGAACCTTCAGGGTTGCGGGCAACTGGAGACGGAATGCCACAGGTGAGACTTGGTCCACGATAGGAAACAGGCCGGTGAAACGGGCGTCCAACTTCCACGAAGGTCGAGAGCGGTGGAGGTGGCGAGTGGAGAGCCATACCAGGTCACCGACGCGAAGTTCCGGCCCCACCTGGCGGTGACGGTCGGCCTGGGCCTTGTACGCCTCCTTGGCCTGGTGCAGTTGCTCCACCAAAAGCTGTTGCTGGGACTGGAGCTCTTGAAGCCACTCCGTCACCGCAGGGACCGCGGATGCCGGCAGCACATCTGGAAACAGCCGTGGATGATAACCGTAACTGGCCTGAAACGGGGTCTGCTGGGTGGACGCATTCACCGCGTTGTTGTAGGCGAACTCCGCCAATGCTAGGTGGTCGACCCAGTCATCCTGCTGGTAGCTGCAGTAACACTGGAGATACTGCTCCAGCACCGCGTTCGCCCGTTCCGTCTGGCCATCGGTCTGTGGATGGTAGGCTGACGAGAGACAGACCTCTGTCCCGAGGGTCTGGTGCAATGCTCGCCAGAACCGGGATGTGAACTGAACGCCCTGGTCAGACACCACACGCTCAGGTAGGCCATGCAGGCGGAAGACATGCTGAAGGTACAGCTGAGCGGTTTCCTTGGCTGTGGGTACAGATGGGCAGGGGGCACAGTGCACCATCTTAGTGAAATGGTCAGAGAAAACTAGAAGGCAGGTACAGCCACGAGATGGGGGTAAGTCCATTACAAAGTCCAGCGAAACCGTGTGCCAAGGACGTGGTGGAACTGGCAATGGCTGAAGTAGGCCGGGGGGTCGCCCGGTAGGGCCCTTGGCACGCCGGCAGACATCACAACCAGCAACGTAGCAAGCCACATCAGCCTTCAGGCGGGGCCACCAAAAGTCACGGCTTACCAGATGGGTGGTCCGATACCGTCCAAAGTGTCCCGCGGCTGGGGCATCATGGGTCATCCGGAGAACCTCCGGCCGCAGTGGCCCTGGCGGGATGTACAGGCGACCGTGGTGCAGCAGAAGGCCCTGATGCAGGACCAGCCCCGGATACTGAGGGCTGGACCCTTCAGCCAGCTCCCGGAGTCGTTCCTGGGCCCAAGCGTCGACCCGCTGCTGTTCCCGCACCCGAGCCTGCAGTGGCTCCGCCTCCTGGGTGGCCAGGAATGCAGCTGGTGGTAGGATCGTGGTGGGTACTGCTTGCTGTACCGTGTCTGCGTTGTCTTCAGGTTTCCGGGACAGGGCATCCGCCTTCTGGTTTTGGGAGTTAGGGATGTAGCGGATCCGGAACTGGAACCGGGAAAAGAACAACGCCCACCGGATCTGCCTTTGGTTCAGCTGGAGGTACTCTAGGTTCCGGTGGTCGGTTCTCACCTCCACCGGATGTCATGCCCCCTCAAGATGGTGCCGCCAGACCTCAAAGGCCACCTTGATGGCCAGTAGTTCCCGCTCCCACACGGTATAGTTACGCTCCGCTGGAAGGAGCTGGCGGGAATAGAAGGCACAGGGTAAGAGTGGCGCTTCAGGTCCATACTGCTGAGACAAGACGGCACCGAGAGCCGTACTGGAGGCGTCGGTCTCCACCACAAAGGGTCGAGAGGGGTCAGGATATTGCAAGAAGAAGAAGAAGAAGAGTTTGGATTTGATATCCTGCCTTTCACTCCCCTTTAAGGAGTCTCAAAGCGGCTAACATTCTCCTTTCCCTTCCTCCCCCACAAGATCAGCGCTCTCTGGAAACAGGCCTTCAACCCCTGAAACGCCTCCTCTGCCTCCTTGTCCCAGGAAAACGGCGTCTTCGGGCGCAGTAGCCGGGTCAACAGGGTGGTGCGATGAGCATAATCTGCAATGAAGGTCCGATAATAGTTGGCGAACCCCAGGAAACGCTGTAGGTCCTTGTGGTTCCGTGGTGCCGCCCATTCTCGCACCGCTGCCACCTTTCCAGGATCCATCTGCACCCCATCTGGAGAGAGCCGGTGACCAAGGAAGTCCACGGACCGCTGATGGAACTCGCACTTGCTGAGCTTTGCATATAAACGGTGCTCGCGCAAGCGCTGCAGCACGGTCCGGACATGTCGCTCATGGCGAGCCGGGTCACGGGAGTAAACCAGAATGTCATCCAAGTACACCACCACGTACTTGTCTAGCAAGTCCTGGAACACGTGGTTGATGTACCGTTGGAACACAGCAGGCGCGTTGCACAACCGAAAGGCATAACCAGGTATTCAAACTGCCCGTACCGGGTCCCGAATGCTGTCTTTCACTCATCCCCGGCTCGGATCCGAATCAAGTTGTAGGCCCCCTGGAGGTCTAGCTTGGTGAACACCTGTGCCCCTTGCACCCGCTCCAGCAACTCCGAGATAAGGGGCAAGGGGTACCGGTCTGGGATGGTAATTTTGTTCAGGGCCCGGTAATCATGACAAAGGCGGAGTTCCCCACATTTCTTCTTAACAAAGAGCACTGGCGCAGCGGTGGGCGAGGTAGAAGGCCTAATGAAACCACGCTCCAGGTTCTTGCGCAAGAAGTCCTGCAAAGCCTCGCGCTCTGGCTCTGTTAGAGAGTTATAAGCGACTCACCGGTAGGGGCGCTCCGGGCTGGAGGTCTATGCCGCAGTCAAAAGACCGATGCGGCGGCAGCTGGTCTGCCCCCCGTTCCTCGAACACGTCTTGGTAGTCCCGGTACACGGCTGGGAATGTGGGTGCTGCCTCCTCCGCGGGTGCGGCCGCTAGCATCTCGGACTGAGCATGGGAACATGGGCCTGGGAAGTGCACGGTCCGTTTGACCCAGTCAATCTGAACGTTGTGAGCCTCCAGCCAGTCCATTCCGAGCACCAGGGGGAACCAGGGCATGGAGGCAATGTCCAAGGTTCGCACCTCCCGGTGCTGCTGGAGACACAGGACCAAGGGCTGGGTCTCCCGAGTGACGGCACCCGAATGCAGGAGCCGTCCGTCAATTGCCTCCACCTGTACCGGTTCTGGCTTGTTCTGAAGTGGCACCTGATGATGAGCGGCATAGGCAGCGTCCATATAGGAGCGGGTTTCCCCCGAATCTACCAAAGCGTGGGTAAGAATCCAGGGACCACCTGGAGGGTAGAGACGCACCGGTACCATGAGATGTCGCAATTCCACTGGTGAGGGCCCTTCTTGCATGGTTTGGGACCCCACGTTGCTAGGGCCTTCGGCTACCGAGGTTGGCGATCTCCCTGCGACTGGTAGCTTCTTGGGACAGGAACTTCTTGGGACAGGAACGGGCGTAATGTCCACCCCCACCGCAGTAAAGGCACAGGTTCCCCTCCCGACGCCGCGACTTCTCCGAGGGGGAGAGACGAGGTCGCGCAGCCCCGAGCAGCGTTAGCTCGACTGGCAACTCGGCTGTGGGCATGGACCTGCTGGGAAGGACTGGCGCTAGGAGCCGGGAGTGCTGGCGGTCCCGGGCCTGGTGATGGTCCTCCAACCGATCGTCTATCTGCAGGCTCCACTGAATGAGGGTATCCAGTGTGGTGGGACGATCCATCATGGCCAACTGGCCCAGTATCTTGTCCGACAGTCCCTCAAGATACTGGTCCCGTAGTGCAGAGTCATTCCAAGACAACTCTTGTGCCAACAGCCAAAATTCTGTGGCGTAGGCGGCGGCTGTGGACTTGTCCTGTCTCAACCGACGAATCGCCCGATTGGCTTGGCTCTCCTTCAGAGGGTTACCAAACGCAGTCTCTAAGTGGTTACAAAACCCCACATAGTCCGTTAGCAAAGGAGAGTCTTGCCGGAGCAGTGGCAAAGCCCACTTGGCCGCCTGGTCCTTTAACAAACTGATTAAAAAATGCACCTTGGTGCGGTCATCAGGGAAGTTCCGGGCTCGCCCCTGAATGTACAACTTGACCTGGGCGAGGAACATGGGAAAACTGGCCTGGGTCCCATCAAATTTCTCTGGCAAGGCCACTGGGTACTTGCCTGGAGCTAGGGCGTCGGCCCCAGGATCTGGAAAGGCTTCCAAACGCTGCTGAAGCGCCGCAACCACATCGCTTAGCTGCTGAACGGTGTGGGTCAAGGCCTGGTTTTCCTGGGCCAATGCCACCAGGGCAGCTGCCTGGTCAGCCATGGCCTCTGGCTCTTCCCGAACGCACCCCAACGAAGGGGGAGTGCGGGTGTGGCGGGAGCAAACTGTGCTGGCCCCGGGGGGAAGGTACCGTGATCGTAGTCAGAGTTCTCAAGATGAGAGGCGAGGTCCGAAACTGGGAGCTGGGCGGGAACAGGAACGCTGGAAGGTCAGAAGCAGGAGGCCGGGCAGGGAACAGGAACACTGGAAGATCTGAAGCCAACGACGTTGCTCCCGCAACCTGGGACCGGGCTGACTGACCTTTATCTTCTTCTAAGGCCAGGGGCGGTCCCGGTCCCCAGGAGCCCCACCTCCTCTGGCCTTAAGGCAAGCACTCCTCCTGGGAGCAACCAGTTCCCTTCGCCTCTCTGCCCTAAGCCTCTGTAGTTCAGGAGAGGCCGAAGGGTTACTGGGCCCCGGAGGAGGCTCACCTGTAGCCACTGAGTCCTCAAGCACCTCTGGGGCCAGAAGGGTTTCACCTGGTGCCTGCTCCTGAGGATCTGACACAGGTGCAGGCTCCTCAGAATCTAGGCCTTGCCCCAGTTCAGCCGGCCCTGGAGGCGGGGACTCCTGTGCAGGCTGGGATTCCTCTGGTTCAGCCTCTGAATCGGAATCCCAGGCCATCACACTGATCTTGAAATCCGTCTCTTGTGTTAACGATACAGTCAGTTGTGGCAAAGTAATTTTTTTAATAAGATTCCCAAACCGGGGCGGGAATAATAGTTAAAGGGTATCTTTTAGTTCTTTTATTTACCAGGAGCCAAAATTGTCTGGAGTTCCGTGATGATGAGGCTTCTATAATTGCCCGCCACTGGTTCACTTGCCATTCCAGTCTGGCACCCTTTTGAATTTGCTTGTAGGCCGATTTTGCTTGGAAATATTCTTTTGGCAAGACCGTTGCCCCAGAGGCTTTGTACTCTTTGTAGATGTTACCAAGAAATGGTCTAGCCTGTTTACAAGCACTGTTTAACCACAATGCACCTATCTTCCTTTGTGTTCGATTTATTTTATGAGTCGGGACAGAGAAAAAATACGTTAGATCTTCCGACAGATTCGAGAATAGTCTTAGAGTTTGGTCATAATCATGATAATCCTCAGTTAAGTCTGAATATGCTTGTTTTAGTCCTTGTTGGAAATATGCTGAGAATTTTTGAGCCTGTAGTTTGGACCATTTTACACTTTTGACTTGCAGTACTGAATTCGCAATCAAATGTGTTGGATGTCTGTCTCCATCTGGGGTCCAGTCTATAATCATTGTGGCGACCAACGGTAGGTGGTCGCTCAGTTGAATATTTTCAACTTTAAAATGGGAAAATTTGGGGAGTATATCATGAGATAGATTCGGAGAGGGGTCTCAAAGACTCTTCGCCCAAAACTAGTGGGGAGAGCACGGACACGCCACTGCCCACTCCTTCCCTGTGCAGAAGATTTCCGCGCAGGAAGAGTAGGCGGAGACTGGGCGTCAAACAACTTCTTTGCTGGAAGAGGTTCAAGAAATGCCCACTGACGGATTCTGCAAGCGACTGAACGGCCACGGAGTGAAAGGCTGTCAGCCGAGGCAAAGTTAGCCAGGCAATCTGCCCAGCAGTAACGGCAAGTTACGCACAAGTAACCCCTTATAACAGTTACATTAAGCATTAATGAAGCAGCATTACCTTAGAATACGGTTGAACTGTGGTGTTTATGTTTTATAAAAAGTGGTTTCTCACAGGAACGGGAGCTGCTCTATGTTCCATGAACCTGGCCAATATTAATTAGGATCCTAAATTCATCATGAAGTTCTTCATCCGCTGCACTATAACCCTCCACCCCTTGGGCCACATGCTGTCCCCTTCGACCTCAAGATGTTTATTCATCACCTGCACAGTCCCTTTGGCCTCAGGAGGTGCATAGTGACCATTTTGGGAGACCCATATATAAGTCTGGTGACAAGGCTTGGTGCTTGTGGTTGGTTGAAGGAGTGCTCAGTTGGAGAATGTTCTTGGGGTTGGACCTCCATCTCTCAGCCTTGCATTATGGAATCGAGAGAGCTGGAGGTGCAGAAGGAAAGCAGCTGGAGCCTGACTGCTGGGAAGGCCAGATTGAGACACCCTCCCCAATTAGGATTTCTAATTATATGCCACCGGGTCTCGCACCTGCCTCCTGACACTGGCTTATCTTAGCGGAGATTCCCTGTCCAGGCCTCTCTCGCTGTTCTTCCTCCTTTGCCGTGGGTGGCCAAGGGCTTCTGGATATTCTAGCTCTGCTCCAACTGGGAATTATTTATTAAATTGTTATACCTCTCTTCATCTGAATATCACAAGATAAAAATCTGTGAGACACTGAAAAAGGTGAGTATTAAAGGTGAATAACACTAGATGTGGGAAAGAAAATAAAGATGATGAAACCAGTGGTGTGTCCTCCTGAATGTAAAATAATAATAATAATAACAATAATGTGTAAAGAAGAAATAAATCTTCAAATCAGTTCCATATTCCCTGGCTGTATTTCTCAGCCACGATTGTGACTCAGAATCTTAGCCACAATTTATTCTAGAATATCAACTGGATCTCTTTGTAATAGGAGCCAGACATCCCTGGGATTCCATCCAGACATTCCTTTAGTGTGGGCAGCAGCAGCAGCGGAGGAAGGAAGGAATTAACTTTGGGGGCAAACCACTTCCTTCTGAAGGTCTTCCCCAGCAGCCAGCAGGGTTGATAAACTGCTCAGTGGGGACCCCTTGGCTTTATACTGCTAGGGTCTGGATACCAATCACAATCCCTGAACAATTGTCTCAAGAACCCTTAAGATCCAATTTCACCAACTCCCAAGTAACACTGAGCCCTAGAGGAACCTTTTATGCTGAGTTGAGGCATCTCTGGCCCTCCAGATGTGGTTGGACTCAAAGTACCACCTGCCCAAGCAAGGATGGCCCATGGCCAGGGAGGATGGGAGTCTTATCTGGTGGGACAAACTTTCCCCTTCTTCCCCCTCCCCTGAAAACGTTGAATATCTGTATTTCTTTTCCTCCTTCCTCCCTGATCTCCAACATCTTCCTGATGAAGTCCCACCAACTGCACAGATTCCCAAATCATCCTGCACCACTGACTTCCCAAGGCGGCTGCATTGTGTCTGGGACACTGGCAATGGGACAGCACCTTCCACTGGATGAGAGGATAGATGGTTAAATCAGGGCTGGCCAAATGGGACTCCGCTCCGACCCCTCCTTGCCCCTCCCTGCATCTGCTGCCTGAGGGGGCTGCCTCAGTTTCCCTTATGGTGGAGCAGGCCCTGAGAACAGCCTTTTCTCTTCCCCCCAAATACAGGAAACACGACAAAGAAGGCCTTGGAGCGTCACCGTGGAACATAGCAACAACAACAACAACAACTGGTTGTAAGTCACTTTGGGCTGCCCTGAGCAAGAGAAAGCAATAGATTAAATTATTATTATTATTATTATTTAATAACCCTTCCATGGATTCCCCACTCTCCCCCCAAAGGGGACCCGCCAAGCCAGAATCGCAGCGCCCCAGGGATTCCTGCCAGGGGGTTCAGGTCCCAGCCCTGGGGGGGGCTCCCATTTCTATTGCCCCCAAAGGCGCCCAAGGGGGAGGCAGGGGAGCTGAGCATCTCTTGACAGCTGAGCATCTCCTTGCGCTGCAAAGGAGCTCTTGCAATGCAAACCCTGTCGGTGCTCCCTCTGCAGGAAGCCCACCCCCGTCGCATTTCCCATAGTAAAAGGCAGGAAGGCTGATCTGGGGGGGGGCGTACAATGCAATCCCTGCGAAAGGAGGGGCCCCGATCTTCAGCCAGATTGCATGCATCGGGGCCTATGTTGTTTGGGGGGGGTCTCTGCCCCCTTCCCCTCCCCGCCCTTCGCCCCCCTCCCCGCCCTACAGCTTTACCTCTTTGTCCTCTCTGTCCCTCCGCTTCCATCGCTCGCTCTGCTATTCCGATTTCCTTTATCGGGGGTCTCCAAGGAGGCGCCCCCTCGCAGGGAGGGGCTCCTTTCTCCTAAACCAGCCCCTCCCCCGCTCGCCGGATCCCCAGATCCGCCCCAGATTTCACACCCCCCGCCCCAAATCCTGCCCCCCCTTCCAAGCTGCCCTGTTTGCAGATTCAAGGGGAGGAAAAGCGCCTCCCCCCCAAGATATAGATATATTTCGCACCTCTTTTCCCTCCTCCTCCGCAGAGCTGCTCCTCTTCCGGGAAGGTGGATCAGGCCCCTCCCCTCCCCCCTTGGCCCCCTCCCTGTCTCTCTAGGAAGCGGAGCTCACTGACGGGGGGGGAGGAATGAGTGGCCCCTCCCTCCCAGGAGACAAATTCTCCTCCTCCCAAACCAGCTCCGTTTTCCTGTTTCTCTCCTGAGAAAGTCCCGGGTTCGGTTCCCGGAGGCGGCAGGGAAGGGGACCCCCCCACCTGGGAAAAAGCCCTCCGGGGCAGGGAAGGAGACCCCCCCACCTGGGAAAAAGCCCTCCGGGGCAGGAAGGAGACCCCCCACCTGGGAAAAAGCCCTCCGGGGCAGGAAGGGGACCCCCCACCTGGGAAAAAGCCCTCCGGGGCAGGAAGGAGACCCCCCCACTTGGGAAAAAGCCCTCCGGGGCAGGAAGGGGACATGCCCCCCTTTTAATCCCTTGCCGGGAGAGAGGAGTCCGGTCAGTCTCAGACCCCATTTCCCGACGGGGGGGGAGGCAGGGCCGTTTTGGGGACTCGGAGCAGTAACTTAGGACCACCCTAAATGGGGTTATCCCTTGCCATTATATGTGTGTGTGTGTGTGTGTGTGTGTGTGTGTATATATATATATATATATATATATATATATATATATATATATATATATATATATACGCTGATTTTGTGTGAGCTGCTCGCAGGACAGCTTTGGTTCAAAGGCAAGATTGAAATGCAAAGCTTTTCTCCCATTCGTAGCAAAGAGCTCTTCCGCCGCCCCTCCTCCCCAGATCCAGGGCTCCCCCCTTGGAAGCCAGAGCCAGAGCATCGCCTCCTCTCATGGGAGTCTCTTCCCCTGCCAAGCAGCTCTTGCTGGCAAAGGTTTAGTCAGAATCGCCTTTCTTGCAGCTTGAGGCCATGGGTTCGAGTCCTACCCTACAGCCTAGAATAGAGTTCTCTTTCTTTGTTGCTGCATCACCCTGTGGACTCAGGTTAAGCTAGTGGTCCACCGAGACCCCTGGATGCTCCTCACGTGTACTGCTAGTCAGCCAGGTGTCCCCCATCCTCTATTTGTGCAGGTGGGTCTCCCTGCCTAGGTGCAGAGCCTGACGTTTGTCCCTGTTGAAGTTCATTCTGTTACTCATTCTGTTCTGCAAGGACGTCCCCCAGCGGAGCTGCTATTCCTCTTACAGGAAATCTCAGGGGAGCATCAATAGCGCAAGTTGCACCCAAATTCTCGGTCCTGGTCCTCCCGAGTGGTGGCTCTATGGCTGGGCAGGATCTGTCCCGCCTCAGACTGCAGGGGAGGCAGCTGGCAGGATGGACCGCTCCCCAGTGCACTCCTTCTCCCAAGGGAGGAGGGTCCTGGCTGGACATCTCCTCCCCCCTGACTTGGTCTGCTTCCTCAAGTGGTGGAATCCATGTGTCCCAGAACAGAGGGTCTTCCTTGCAGGCTGAAGTGGGGCAGTCTAGATACAGGCTAAACCCCTGGGGGTGTGGAGGAGGCAGAGACCTTGGGCCTCTCCCTCCCTTCCCCACCCCCTGTGAACCATGGGTTCAGCCGTTCCTGGAAAGAGCCCTGGAAACTGGCCCCCCCAGGTCCACGTGCCCCTATGACCTTCAAAGGAAGCTGCCTCAATGCTCAGAGGTGGCTCCTCCCTCCAGGCAGCGTGTGGATTTGTAGAAAGTTGACCCTTAAGTCTGGGACCTGCCAAACCCACACTATAGACATCCACAGGGTTTCTCCCCTAGGTGTGTTATCTTGGATATAATGTGATAGGAGCTTCCAGTGAAGCATTTAACACACACTTAGGCCACCTCCCCACTGCATGGAGGTCTCTCTGGCACTGCCCACTCTCTGCTCTACACCTTCCCCCTTCATGCAAGATTTGCAGCTAGGAGGCCAGTCCTTCCTGTCTGGCCGGATTGGAAGGTGAGTGAAGGGAAGCCCTTGTTGGAAAACGCTCTGGGCTACCTGCATCCCCCCCCTCCCAGATCTCCCTCCCTCGGTGAGCATAGCTCTGGAAAAGGCA
The DNA here is from genome assembly GCF_964234715.1 of Podarcis melisellensis. Taxonomy (NCBI): domain Eukaryota; kingdom Metazoa; phylum Chordata; class Lepidosauria; order Squamata; family Lacertidae; genus Podarcis; species Podarcis melisellensis. The sequence goes on along the minus strand of NW_028113031.1, from coordinate 156,857 downwards.
TCCCCTTCTTCTCCAGCGACATAAACCATCTTGATTTATGCACACTAGCCTTCTGGCTTAACACAGCAAAAGAAAGAAGCACCGTAGTTCTAAACCACTATTTATTTACATAACATTTACATACATATGCATAATGGCATCCATTCTCATCAGCTCCAACAACAAAACAGAAGGACATAAAAGTGAAAGTAGTTTCACAGTCTCACACCGGAAGGGAGATAAGACAGTCTTCCTTTCTCACGCTCCACTCAGACAGGCGTGTGAAATATATCAAACATAAAATCAGCATTGGGGAGCATGAAATCCAAACAGCCTTTGTACTTTCTCTATACATGCACTACAATGTTTTATGATGTGGCAATTCTTCACTCAAGAAAGAAAAATAATTCCTAATGGAATATAATTATCAATGGATGGTAATTAGTAATGGAAAGCTGGAAGTCAGCCCAGAGCAAGGCGAAATGCGGAGTCGATTGTGCAGCAAGAATCAAGTTATCGGAGTGGGAGGGGGGAGACTGGAAATAATGGATAGAAAGTTAAAAGATATAAACCCCTCTGTCAAATTGAAAGATATGGAATAGCTAAATACGAACCAAGTCGCTACATCAGTGGCTGCGAAGATTAAGGAACAACATTGGAATTGAACTATTTGAATTAAAAAAGAATGGAAGCAGGAGAAGGAACAACAACAGCATCTCCCCAAGACCACAACATGGGAAGTCATCCAAAAATGCTTAATTTGGAATAGAATAATTGGCTTTTTAAATTGTATTATGAATTGGTATTGTATTAATGTTGATTATATTGGATTATTATTAATAAAAAATACTTTGGGTATACAATATTCAATAGCATACATATTCAATAATAATCAATAACAACATATTCAACTCAATCATATGTACAATTCTATATACCTTAACACTCCTCCCTCAAGAGAGCCAGTGTGGTGTAGTGGTTAAGAGCGGTAGTCTCGTAATCTGGGGAACCGGGTTCACGTCTCCGCTCCTCCACCTGCAGCTGCTGGGTGACCTTGGGCCAGTCACACTTCTCTGAAGTCTCTCAGCCCCACTCACCTCACAGAGTTTTTGTTGTGGGGGAGGAGGGGAAAGGAGAATATTAGCCGCTTTGAGACTCCTTAAAGGGAGTGAAAGGCAGGATATCAAATCCAAACTCCTCCTCCTCTTCTTCTTCTTCCACAAGGTTTATTTAACTTTTAACATTTTAATTGCCCCAAATTGTTCAAACCTACCCAAATAATTCAGTATCTTCTCAAACCAATCCTCCTCTTTCTCACTGACCTTAAGCCCTTTCAGTCTATGTATAAGATGCTTTTCGTCTTTTGGTGTCTTTGTTGTTCCATCAATGGGAGTTATGATGCTGTTCCTATAATACTAATCCCACCAATCCTGCTCCCAAACTACCACCACAACTCCTAACACCAACATTTCCAACTCTCTCCACCAAGGCCCCAAAATCAGCTGGCTCTCAGCCCATCATCACTCACCACAGCACTCCAGATTCTCCCCCTCCCTATCTAACATTATATTATATCTGCTATTATACTTGTGAGACATGACCTTCATTTCTTTAAAGACCTGTCTATACAACTTTATATACAAATACCAGAACTTCACATGCACTCCATGCATTTAAGACTGATTTCCCATTATCTGAGTTCATTGATGGGAAGGAAAGTGAGCACTCATAGAAATACGTCAAACACTCCATACATCTAAAGGTTTTCTTCTCCCCTTTGAGAATCTGTAGAGGTTTCTTAAGCATCCCATTCTAACTGATGCAGCGCTCTGGGACTTCCAGGTTGTCGCATCGGAGTTCAGTCGCCTGCCATGCACCCTCCGCAGCAGATCAGGTCCTGTGGTCAACTGGTCCCCAACCATTAGCCCCTCCCTCACCTGTCTTTGCTCTCCGGCCAGACCAGGTTTCTGGAGCAAGGCTGGCAGACCCTTTGACCTTTTCAGAAACAGGACGAAACAGAACTGGTAAGGCTGCCACCACTCCCTTGTCCCAGGGTTACCTTAAGCCACAGCTCAAGGGAGACGGCCATGCTTCTTTGTTACCGGTTAACCCCAAACTACAAGTTGCTTCCACAAGTTTGCAGGCAGAAATTCTTTAGTAAGGCGCAACCAAGAAGCTAGGCGTTGGATTTAGCTATTCCCCCGGATAGGCACACACAATTCAAGAGAAAGTTTCTTGCTTAAAATTTATTTTAAAACATAAAGAACATGCTAAAAAGCAGGCACATCTTTTGGTAGATTACAAGTAAAGAGAAAATAAAAACGTTGCAAAATATAGCTAGCTAATACTCACTTCTACACTCTAAGGCAAAGATAGGATAGTTCAGAGTCCTTCAGAAATCCGCATTCAGAGGTCTTAGAAAATCTTCATCACAAAAGAACGGCTGCTTAGGTGGAACATCAGCAGCAGCCGGGCGATTTTGCGCAGCCGGCGATTTTGCGGATTGCAGAGCGCGCCTTCCCAGCCATTCTCAAGATCTTCTATCCCTAATTTGCACATGGAATCAGATCCCCCAGGCCCAATTACCACTCTTGGTTACATTTGAATTCGCCAATGACCAGTTTGTGGGTTAATAATTTTAACTTCTGACAGCTGGGCGAATTAAGACTCCAGAGCCTAGATCAAAGATGTTTCCTCCCTTTCTTGGCGCTTAGGCAGATGCACCTCCTTTGGGCAATTAACAGGGAGATAACATCACCGGCTGGATATCCATAACTTCCCTCACAGGTGTCAACCCTTCACATTATCCAGAGAATTCCTCTCCCATAGTAAACCTTTCACGCCCTTGGAGCCAACGGGTCTATGGGTTAAAGCAACAGGACCTAGTTCCCATAATTCCTGCTGGTTTCCCACAAGGCCTCATTCTCCGCTTGACCAAAGTACTAACTTTACTACAGGTGCCATGGGGGTGGGAGAGAGAGTGTGGGTATAGGCCCCCCCATAAGGCTCTGGGGTTACTGGAACATTGGAGCACTCTGACTAAAGTGGAAAGCTATAAAAATGTTGGGTGTTAACAAGAACTTAACTATGGGCCAGATGAGGAAGACACCCTCAACCAAAGTAGAGAAGGAGAAACAAGAGGAGAAAGAAAGAAAAAACCGACTTGATGGAGATTCTTGCTTTCAGAGTGAAATCAGCTTATGCAAAAGCAAATAAACTACCAGGAGTTTGATTGATTTTATGAAACTCAAGATCAAGAACTCCAAACACACTACCAGAAAAACTGATTACAATGCTCAAAATTGCTGAAGAAAAGAACCAGCTATAAGTTTCTGGCTGATACGCTCAAGAAGAATTCAATTCCCTTTAGTTGAGAATTCCTGGAAGGGAATTTTTTTATGTACATAGGGAAGAAACAAAGATGGCCTGTTTATGTTGACCAGATTTAACATGTTGATAATATTTCTTGGAGTTTTATGATAAAAAATCTACAGGGGATGGGGGTAGGTCAAGGGTTTGAAAACGGTATAAGTGCGATATACTCTGAACAAAAGGCAAAATTAATTGTAAATAATGTGGTCACAGAAGAGTTTACCATAGAAAAAGGAACACGACAGGGATGCCCAATCTCTCCACTACTGTTTATATCGGTCCTGGAGGTCTTGCTGAATATGATCAGAAAGGACCAGTTGGTTAAAGGAATACAGGTCGGAGCGAAACAATATAAACTGAGAGCATTTGCAGATGATTTGGTACTTACATTACAAGAGCCCGAATCCAGTACTAAAAGAGTTTTAGAATTAATTCAAGAATTCGGTCAAGTGGCAGGATTTAAACTGAATAAGTGTAAAACGAAGGTTTTGGAGAAAAATTTAACAATAATGGAAAAAGAAAAGTTTCAGAACGAGACAGGGTTAATGGTGGTTAAGAAAGTGAAATGTTTGGGTATAAATATGACATCTAAAAATCTGAACTTATTTAAAGATAATTATGAGAAAACTTGGACGGAAGTAAAAAAAGATCTAGAAATTTGGTCAAATATGAAGCTTTCCTTGTTAGGTCGAATTGCTGTTATAAAAATGAATGTATTGCCCAGAATGTTGTTTTTGTTCCAAACATTACAAATATTGGACAAGATGGATTGTTTCAAGAAGTGGCAGAAAGATATTTCCAAATTTGTCTGGCAGGGCAAAAAGCCAAGAATAAAATTTAAGATACTAACTGATGTGAAAGAAAGGGGTGGATTTGCCCTGCCAGACCTTAAACTGTATTATGAATCAGCGGCTTTCTGCTGGTTGAAAGATTGGCTACTCCTTGAGAATACTGATATATTGGACTTGGAAGGCTTTAATAATTTCTTTGGGTGGCATGCATATTTGTGGTATGACAAGGTTAAAGTTCATAAAGGTTTTTAAAATCATATTGTCAGGAAAGCATTATATAATGTCTGGATTAGATACAAAGATCTGTTGGAAAGTAAAACTCCGAGGTGGTTGTCGCCAATGGAAGCAAAAGCCGTTAAAAAACTTAATATGGAGGCTAATTGGCCGAGATATTGGGAAATTTTGGAGCAAGAGGGGGACAGATTGAAATTGAAAAGCTTTGAGATGTTAAAAGGGAAAGTAAGAGATTGGCTTCACTATCACCAGATAATGGAAGTCTTTAAAATGGACAGGAAAATTGGCTTCCAGGTGGAAAAATCAAAATTAGAAACTGAACTGTTAGAACCCAGTACTAAGAATTTGTCAAGAATGTACAACCTGCTGTTGAAATGGAATACACAAGATGAAATGGTCAAATCGGCAATGATTAAATGGGCACAGGACATTGGTCATAACATTATGTTTGCTGACTGGGAAAAGTTATGGACCACCGGGATGAAATTCACGGCATGTAATGCCTTGAGAGAAAATATTATGAAAATGATCTATAGGTGGTACATGACCCCAGTCAAACTGGCTAAAATATACCATTTGCCCGATAACAAATGTTGGAAATGTAAGGAAATGGTTTTACCACCTCTGGTGGACGTGCCCTAGGATTAAGGTCTTCTGGGAAAAGATCTATAATGAACTGAAGAAGGTACTTAAGTACACCTTTACTAAAAAAACAGAGGCCTTTCTCCTGGGCATGGTTGGCCAATTGGTGTTAAAGAAAGATAGAACCTTTTTTATGTATGCCACAACAGCAGCAAGAATACTCATCGCAAAATACTGGAAGACACAGGAGTTACCCGCCGTGGAAGAATGGCAGATGAAGGTGATTGACTATATGAGCCTGGCGGAGATGACGAGTAGAATCCGAGACCAGGGAAGAGAAACCGCGGAAGAGGACTGGAAAAAATTTAAGGACTATTTAAAGAAATATGCAAAAATTGGTGAAAGATAGGTTGGTGCTGAATGGGAAGATAGGGGTTAATTGCGGCAATAGATAAGAGAATGAAAACGAGAGTTATTAAGATTAAGTTGAAATAAGCTGGGGATTTGCTTAATATTTATTGACAGGAGAATGCAGCAAGGGGAGGTATGAGGAAGTCGAGAAAGTAAGGCACATGAAACTAAGATTCAGAAGTATATGTGTTTTATGTTTAATCGTTTTGTATTTGTTTGTGTTGAAAATGTTGTGGAAACTTTAATAAAAATTAATTTAAAAAAAATACAATGCTCAAAATTGCTGAAGAAAAGAACCAGCTATAAGTTTCTGGCTGATACGCTCAAGAATTCAATTCCCTTTAGTTGAGAATTCCTGGAAGGGATTTTTTTTAAGTACATAGGGAAGAAACAAAGATGGCAAGGGCCAATAAAAGCAGAGGCATTCTAAGGATCTAGAAATATGGTCAAAATTGAAGTTATCACTGCTGGGCCGAATTGCTGCGATAAAGATGAATGTATTGCCTAGGATGTTGTTTCTGTTTCAAACATTGCAAATTTTGGACAAGATGGACTGTTTCAAGAAATGGCAGAGAGATATCTCTAGATTTGTCTGGCAGGGCAAAAAGCCTAGAATAAAATTTAAGATTTTAACTGATGCCAAAGAAAGAGGTGGATTTGCCCTGCCAGACCTAAAACTTTATTATGAATCTGTCAGGGAACTGCCATCTAAAGAGCCGAGGGCGCAAAGGCTCATTGAGGTTGAGAGAGAGGTAGCAGCGGAAGAGGGAACCAGTAGAGGGCGAGCAAGAACTCCAAGGGAAAGTGAGTCGGAGGGATGGCTCAGAGACGCTTCCAGCGAAAACAGTGGGGAGGTCTCAGGACCTCCTATAGGGACACCCACACCTCGCCGGAAACTGTCACGCCGAGAGGCCAGACGACGTGTTTCCGTTAAAGAGCTTTTATGTTGGAAACGATTCCGAAAGCAGCCACTTTCGGATTCTACTAGTGATTAACGCAGCCATGCTGGAGGGGCTCCGTCACAGGCAGAGGTTTGAAAACCTGATCAAACTCTGAGGGACTTGCATTTTACGCACAAGCAGCTCTTCGTCCCATCACAGCAATCCGAAAGACACCGAAAGCCAGCTTGTGCAGAGAGAAGCATCATGAGCAACCCAGCCGGAACCGGGGGAGCAGGAGCAGCTGGAGGGGGTCCAAGCCTGGAAGAAAGGTACAGGGCGTTGGAGATCCAGTTGGCGCTGCAAACGGCGAGGCTTGAGGAGAGGAGGGCTCAGGATGCAGAAAAGGGAAAGGAGAAAACCACCCCGCTCGCCAGAAAGGTACCAGGATTGGTGCAGAAATTCGGGGGGGATCCCAGGAACTATCATGCCTTTAGAACAGAGATGCAATACGCTCTCAACTTGCAGTTTGATGACTTCCCCGACGAGGAATCGCGAGTGGCTTTTGTAATTGGCCATCTCGAATCCGGGGCGAAGGATTGGGTTAGACCCCTGATGGCAGCGAATAATGACATCCTAAAGGACACGAAGTTTTTTCGTGCCATGGACCTGATGTTTTCCAGCGACATTGAGCAGGGGGTGGTGCGAAGGCAGTTAATGGCTTGCCAGCAGGGGAGTAGATCTGTCCGTGAGTACTGGACTGAGTTTACTATGCTGATTCATAAATTGGGGTGGGATCTATCGGCAGAGCCCATTCAGATGCTTTTCGAAGAGGGGCTTTCTTCGATCGTCAAAGATGAGCTTTCCCGGGGGCCCAGGGCGGAGTCTATGGATCAGCTAACCAAATCTGCGCTGTCCATAGGAGCGCGCCAGGAGGCGAGGGCTTTGGAAAAGCGGGAAGGGAAAGGAGACCGTTGGAGGGAGCTCCGCATTCCAGACATTCCAGAGCCACCTTTCCCGCCGGCAGAGCCGATGGAAGTTGGAACAGCGCGGGCGCGCGGTTTCAAATCCCAGTGAAGGGCGGAAGAAGGAGGGAAAGAGCGTCAAGAGATGTTATCTCTGCCAACAGCCAGGGCACTTTGCCAGAGTCTGCCCACAAAGAAAGGAATGGCAAGGGATGGCAGGGGCTGTTGGGGGAAAGGAAGAGGAAGGCAAGGAGCAAGTAAAAGCCAACGCCTGGCTGCCACCGTCGGGGCACAGCAGCCAGGCCAAAGAGCAGTGAAAGTGCCCACGCCGGAACCCCCCAGACCTGCTTTAGTGATAGAGGTGTTACTGGAACTGCCAAACGGACACCCACTAAAGATCAAGGCGCTTTTGGATTCAGGCAGCTCCTGTAATTTCATGAGTAAGGAGTTTGCAGCTGAGCACCAGATACAGACCATCCCTTTAAGTAACCCCTTGCAGGTGACTACGATTGACGGCAGAGAGCTGTTGGGGGGAGAAGTTAGCCAACAGACTGTCCCGATGATAATGAGGGTGGCAAGGCACACCGAACGGATAGCGTTTAATGTGGCCATCTTGGGAGGAGCTCCCATCATTTTGGGGATGAGCTGGCTGGCGCTACACGATCCGCTAGTGGGCTGGCATCAGAGGGTGGTCTCCTTTGGGTCAGCGCATTGCCTAGAACACTGCAAGGAGGGGCAGGTTTCGGGAGGAGCCAGAGTCACCCTAGCCGGGATGGAAGTAATGGACAAAGGGAAGGTGCCCCCGCAATACGCAGATCTGAGCAACGTATTCAGCGAAAGGGAAGCAGACAAACTGCCACCGCATAGACCCTTTGACTGTCAAATCAACTTACTCCCTGGGGCCCAACTCCCAGTGGGCAAGCTGTACGCCATGTCAGACAAGGAGATGCAGGAGCTGAGGGAGTTCATTGACAAAAACCTGAAGCGAGGTTTCATCAGAGAGTCCCGAGCGGTGGGGGGCAGCCCAGTGTTTTTTGTGGACAAAAAAAACACAGATAAACCTAGACTTGTGTGTGACTTTAGGGCCCTGAATGCAGTGTCGGAACCCCTGGCTTTCCCTATGCCCCGAATTGATGACATTTTGACCAGAGTAAGGAAGGGAAAGATTTTTACAAAGCTGGACCTGCGGGGGGCGTACAATCTGATACGCATAAGGAAGGGGGATGAATGGAAGACAACCATGTTCACCCCTTTGGGAGCCTTTGAATATCTCGTTATGCCCTTCGGTCTACAAGGGGGCTCCGCGTGTTTTCAAGCTTTTATAAACCACGTTCTGGGACCTTTGCTCTACAAGAATTGTGTGGCCTTTTTAGACGACATGTTGGTGTATTCGGAAGATGAGGAGCAGCATGTGAGGGACGTTCAAGAAGTGTTGGGCAGGCTGCAAGCCAACCAGCTGTGGGTGAAACTGGAGAAGTGCCAGTTTCATACCAAGGAGGTGGAATTCCTGGGGTACCGCTTGTCGGACAAGGGATTGGCCATGGATCCAGGCAAGGTCCAAGCGGTACTGGAATGGAAGACACCGAAGACCAAGAAGGATGTGCAAAGATTCTTGGGGTTTGGGAACTTTTATCGGAAGTTCATCAAGAACTTTGCCCACTTGACGGCGCCCATCACCGACTGCCTCAGCAGCAAGAAGAAGTTTGTTTGGACGGTAGAGGCGGAGCGAGCATTTGAAGAACTGAAAAGAGCTTTCGCCTCGGAAGAACAACTTCTGCATGTGGATTTACGAAAACCCATGAGAGTGGAAACCGATGCATCCGACCGGGCGGTAGGGGCGGTACTTCTTCAACCGGGGAGGAGTGCGTCGGAGTGGAGACCGTGTGCCTTCTTCTCGCGGAAGCTGAACAAATCCGAGAGGAATTACACGGTGTATGACAGGGAACTACTTGCCATTCACGAAGCATTCCGGAGGTGGAGACATTTATTAATTGGGGCACAACACAAGGTGCAAGTGTGCACCGACCACAAGAATTTAGAGTATTGGCGAACAGCTCGAGTGCTCAACCAACGACAAGTGAGATGGGCACAGGAGTTCTCCAAATTCAACTTTGAAATTTGTTATGTGCCAGGCCCAGAAAACGTCAGGGCGGACGCGCTCTCACGCAAACCAGAGTATTGGGAAGGGGAGGGGGCGATCGAAGAGAGACATGTCATCCCTGAGGACCGCTGGGTGTGTGGGGCGACGCTGGTGGGGCAACGAGAATTGGTAGAGGAAACGGAAAATGATGAATATGCCCAGGGTAAACTCAGAGGTCTCAGGGGGGAGGGCGAGAGTCCCGGAGGGTTTGAGGAAAGAAATGGGGCATTGTATTACAAAGGGGCACTGTATATACCCGAAGGTGAATTGAGGGGGAGAGTACTCAAGCAGTTGCACGATAGCCCCACGGCGGGACATTTTGGACAACACAAGACCATGTGGTTGGTTACCAGGGAATTTTGGTGGCCTAAGGTGAGGGAAGATGTAAGGGAGTATGTAAGAGGGTGTGACCAATGTCAGCGAGCCAAAGGGGAAAGAAGGGCGCCGGCAGGGTTATTAGAACCATTACCCACACCAGAACAGCCTTGGGAAGCGGTATCAATAGATTTTATGACGGATCTGCCAAAGTCCAAGGGGAAAACAGCCATCATGGTAGTAGTAGACCTGTTAACTAAGATGTGCCACTTTGTAGCATGCTCACATGCAGTCACAGCGGAAGAAACAGCGAAGTTGTTTGTAGAACACATCTTTAGGTTGCACGGGGCTCCCTTGAGGGTGATCTCAGATCGCGGCAAACAATTTACTTCCAGGTTCTGGAGGAAGCTCATGAGCTTGCTGCACGTGGAAGTCAATTTTTCAACTGCCCGGCACCCTGAAACCAACGGGCAGGCGGAAAGAGCAAATGGCATTCTTCAACAATATCTTAGGTGTTATGTCAATGACAGAGAGAACGATTGGGTCGAAAAGTTGGCGTTGGCAGAATTTGCCTACAATAATGCGGAGAATGTGTCCACAGGGATGAGTCCCTTTTTGGCTAATTACGGGTGTCACCCCAGGGCATTTCCAGGGGAAGGAGGGGAGAGATGGAGCGTCCCAGCGGCTGAACATTTTGTAGAAGAGATGGAAGCGATCCATCACCAGCTCCAGCTCAATTTAGAAAGGGCCAAGGCACAATATAAGAAGCAGGCAGACAAGAACAGAAGGGAAGGTGAAACCATAAGGGTGGGGGATCAAGTGTGGTTGTCAACCCAAGGGTTGCCGTTCAAAGGGGGTTGTAAGAAATTGAGGCCCAGAAGATTGGGACCCTTTGAGGTCATTCAGCAGGTCAACCCGGTGGCTTTCAAACTCCGATTACCCAACCACATGAAATTGCACCCAGTGTTCCACAGGTCGTTACTGTCACCATACAGGGGGGGACGTGAAGGGGAGCACGTCAGGGGACCAGCCTTGGAAGAGAGGGAACGCCGCAACCATGTAGCGGAAATCCTCGATTCCAGGTGGAAGGGAAATCAGGTGGAGTATTTGGTGGCGTGGGAAGGGGAACCGGAGTCAGAAAACACCTGGGTAAATGCAGAGGAAGTCAATGACGAGGTTTTAACAGAAACGTTCCACCAAAGATTCCCGAGGAAACCTCAGCCGGTAGCAAGGTTTAGGAGGGAGTATTTCGGCACCACCGATGAGGAAGAGGAAATGGAAGGGTTCGCGGAGTCGGAGTTGGAAGAGGGAGTGGACTCCGATGACGAAGAGTACCGAGAGATTAGGAACAGCAACAAGTGGAGGGAAGTGTTCGAGACGTCGGAAGATGAGGGAGGTTCTTTCAGGGGTTTTACCTCTTCACCGCCCGTAGGGGAGGAGACGGGAGGGGGTGAAGGGGGCCCTGGAGGGGAGGTGGATGTCAGGGAACTGCCATCTAAAGAGCCGAGGGCGCAAAGGCTCATTGAGGTTGAGAGAGAGGTAGCAGCGGAAGAGGGAACCAGTAGAGGGCGAGCAAGAACTCCAAGGGAAAGTGAGTCGGAGGGATGGCTCAGAGACGCTTCCAGCGAAAACAGTGGGGAGGTCTCAGGACCTCCTATAGGGACACCCACACCTCGCCGGAAACTGTCACGCCGAGAGGCCAGACGACGTGTTTCCGTTAAAGAGCTTTTATGTTGGAAACGATTCCGAAAGCAGCCACTTTCGGATTCTACTAGTGATTAACGCAGCCATGCTGGAGGGGCTCCGTCACAGGCAGAGGTTTGAAAACCTGATCAAACTCTGAGGGACTTGCATTTTACGCACAAGCAGCTCTTCGTCCCATCACAGAATCAGCCGCATTTTGCTGGCTGAAGGATTGGCTGCTTCTTGAAAACACGGACATCTTGGACTTAGAAGGTTTCAATAATGTTTTTGGATGGCATGCATATTTGTGGTATGATAAGGTCAAAGCACATAAAGCTTTTAAAAACCATATTGTCAGGAAAGCATTGTTCAATGTCTGGATGAGATATAAGGATTTGCTTGAAAGTAAAACACCAAGGTGGCTGTCACCAATGGAGGCTAAGGCTCTGAAAAAACTTAATATGGAGACAAATTGGCCAAAATATTGGGAAATTTTGGAACAAGATGGAGATAGTTTAAAGCTGCAGAGCTTTGACAGTTTAAAAACTAAAGTACGAGACTGGCTTCACTATTATCAAATAAGGGAGGTTTATAACTTGGATAAGAAAATTGGTTTTCAGGTGGAAAAATCAAAATTGGAAATAATAATAATAATAATAAGTTTTATTTATATCCCGCCCTCCCCAGCCGAAGCCGGGCTCAGGGCAGCTATCAACACTAAAACAGTACAACATTATAAAACATTATAAAAATGAATTAAAATCAAAATTGATGGCAACCATAAACTAAAGTTTTGTAAAGATTGCCAAAGGAGGGAGTCAGGCTGCGCCCTGACCAAAGACCAGGTGGAACAGCTCTGTCTTGCAGGCCCTGCGGAAAGATGTCAAGTCCTGCAGGGCCCTTGTCTCTTGTGACAGAGCGTTCCACCAGGTTGGAGCCGCAGCCGAAAAAGCCCTGGCTCTAGTTGAGGCCAGCCTAACCTCTCTGTGGCTTGGGACCTTCAAGGTGTTTTTATTTGAAGACCGTAAGTTCCTCTGTGGGGCATACCAGGAGAGGCGGTCCCGTAGGTACGAGGGCCCTAGGCCGTATAGGGCTTTGAAGGTTAAAACCAGCACCTTAAACCTGATCCTGTACTCCACTGGGAGCCAGTGCAGCTGGTATAGCACCGGGTGAACGTGATCTCTAAGCGAAGACCCCATAAGGAGTCTCGCTGCGGCATTCTGCACCCGCTGGAGTTTCTGGGTCAGTCTCAAGGGCAGCCCCACGTAGAGCGAGTTACAATAATCCAGTCTGGAGGTGACCGTCGCGTGGATCACAGTGGCTAGGTCAGGGCGAGAGAGGTAAGGAGCCAACTGCTTAGCTTGGTGGAGATGAAAAAATGCCGCCTTTGTTATAGCTGCAATCTGCGCCTCCATGGAGAGGGAGGTATCGAAGATTACACCCAAACTCTTAACGGACGGTGCTGGCACTAATTGCACCCCCGCAAGAGATGGGAGTTGCCCCCTCAGTCCCATGTCGTCCCATCCCAGCCAGAGGACCTCTGTCTTCGAAGGATTTAACTTCAACCGGCTCCCACGTAACCATCCAGCCACAGCCTCCAAGCATCTGATCAGTGTGTCTGGGGCCGAGTCCGGGTGGCCGTCCATCAACAGATAGAGTTGGGTGTCATCAGCATACTGATGGCAGCCCAGCCCAAAACTCCGGACAAGCTGGGCGAGGGGAAAGCATCGGGGAGAGTATTGCACCCTGGGGCACACCACACACCAAGGAGTGGCGGGATGACAATTCCCCCCCAAGCGCCACCCTCTGTCCCCGACCAGAGAGAAACGAGTGCAGCCATTGAAGGACTGTGCCCTGGATCCCCACGTCGGCAAGGCGGTGGTCCAAGAGTTCGTGATCGACCATGTCGAAGGCTGCTGACAGGTCTAGAAGAATCAGCAGCCCCGACCCGCCTCGATCCAGCTGCCTGTGGAGATCTGTTAGGGCGACCAGAGCCGTCTCTGTCCCATGACCAGCGCGGAAGCCGGACTGGAATGGATCCAGAGCCGATGTTTCATCCAGAAACCTACCAAGCTGTTCAGCAACCGCTCTCTCAATCACCTTACCCAGGAACGGAAGATTCGAAACCGGGCGGTAATTGGATAGATCTAAAGGATAGATCTAACAGAATTGTTAGAACCTAAAACTAAGAATTTATCAAGAATGTATAACTTGCTGTTGAAATGGAATACTCAAGATGAAATGGTTAAATCTGTCATGATTAAATGGGCACAAGATTTTGGACACAACATTATGATGGCTGACTTGGAAAAGTTATGGACCACAGGTATTAAGTTTACAGCTTGTAATGCCTTAAGAGAGAATATAATGAAAATGATTTATAGGTGGTACTTGACCCCAGTCAAGCTGGCAAAAATTTACCATTTGCCTGATAATAAATGTTGGAAATGTAAGGAGATTGAGGGCACATTTTTTCACCTTTGGTGGACGTGCCCCAGGATTAAGGCCTTCTGGGAGACGATTTATAATGAAATGAAAAAGGTATTTAAATATACCTTCCAAAAGAAACAAGAGGCCTTTCTCCTGGGCATGGTCGGCCAATTGGTGTGAAGGGAAGATAGAACTTTTTTTATGTATGCCACAACAGCAGCAAGAATACTCATCGCAAAGTATTGGAAGACACAAGAACTACCCACCCGAGAAGAATGGCAGACGAAAGTGATGGACTATATGGAACTGGCTGAGATGACTGGCAGAATCCGGGACCAAGGAGAAGAGTCGGTGGAAGAAGATTGGAAAAAAATTAAAGTATATCTTCCAGAATATTGTAAAATTAAGGACTGTTAGAAAGATGTTGGAAAAAGAAAATTAGGTGGTTTTGGTGGAAATGATATAAAGGATTTAATGAAAATGAGTTGATGAAATTGATGAAAGAGAGGACGTTAAATCATAATATATTAAATTAAACTAAATTACTTAAATGACAATAAGGTTGGAAGGATTTGCTGAAAAAAACGATTTGAACTAGAATACAAAATTGGGAGGTGTGAGGAGGTCGAGGAAATAAGTAAAGGAAGAAAGTAATGTAAAGGTTTAATCTGTTTTTTTCTTCTATTTTTGTTTGTTTAAATGAATGTATTGTTATCCTATTTTTCTTTTCTTTTTCTTTTTTGTATTTTGTATTGCTTATATTTTTTCTGCTTTTTGTAACCTTTAAACTCTGAATAAATATTATTTTTTTAAAAAAGCAGAGGCATTCTAGAGGAAATATATTTTAAAAAAGAGCTGGGAGATGGATGCATCAGTAGACGAGCTGGAGGAGGGAGATAGCTGATAAGGGGAAAGGGGACTTAAAACTGTTTAAAGGATTCAATGATGGATTTAAAATTGTTTTCATTGAATGTGAATGGTTTGAACAACAAAACCAAATGAAATAAAATTACACATATTTTCACAAGGAAACAACGACAAAAATGATTATTGGTAAATAAAGGACTAGGACAGGAATTCATATAAAACAAAGAAAAGAGGGGTGGTACTATATATGAATTCCAAACTGGACTCTAAACAGATCTTTAGAGGCGAAGAATGATTGCAGTGAAAGTGATGGTGCAAGGAGAAAAAAATATTATTGGTAGGAGCTGACGCACCTAATGAGGAAGAAAGATTTCTTCCAACTATTGGATGAAAGTATGTCTGAGGTTTATGATGGAAATATAATTATTATGGGCGATTTTAATGGAGTAGTATCACTGGACTAAGACAGAACACTGCAGAAAGGTATCTCAAAAGAAGGCAAAATACCAAATACGTTTTTTGTAATTAATTATGTAATTAGGGAGAATTTATAGAGAGTTTGGGAAATGTATAAGGATTTGTTGGAAAAGAAAACATCTTTGTGGCTTTCAGCTAACCAAATGAATTCTAACTAGGGAGAAAATTACTTAGGGTGATGCTCCTGAAGAAACCATGAAGCATTTCTTTTAGGGATAACTGGGTCAAATGTTCCAAGAAGACAGATGAACGACAGCAGCAAGAGTACTTTATGCACAAAAATGGCCAAATCAAGAGACAGCTACACTTGATCGAGAGAGCGGCAGTTAAAAGTGATGGAATATGTCAAATTGGCAAATTTAACTATGAAAATAAGAAATCAAGGCAGACTTGAAGGAGGAGTGGAAACCTTTTGTTGAATATTTAAATAATTTTTGTAAACATGTACAAACACAGGTAGGAGCTGAATGAAAAACAACAGTTGAATAATTGCTGGAGAAGAGTGTGGAAAAGGTAAGGTGTAAATATCTGAAATATGCAGCGATTTAAAAATTCTATGGGGAAACCTTGGAGAGGAAGTCAAGTATGAAATAAATGTGTATCTGGAAAGTAGGTAGGAATTTGTAAATAAATTGCATATAAAAATAAATTGCATATAAAATTATATACATATAAAGCAATAGAATAACTTCCCACACTCCTTCCATTCAAATCATTTCTGCTTTTTCAGTTTGTTGGTAGATTGTTGGTTTTCAACTCTTAAAGCTTCTCCTCCTTGTGAGTCCATTGATGTTTTGTAAGAACATCAGGATTGAAGAGCTATCTACACTCCATATAAGTAAGTGGTTTTCGCTCTGTGAGTTCAATGGTGTTTGCTAAGGTGTCCACTTCTATTGAAGCTCTTTCCACACTCCATGCACTTAAATGGTTTCTCCCTGTGAGTGCGTTGATGAATTCTAAGGTTTCAACTAGTAGTGAAGCTCTTTCCACATTCCATGCACTTAAATGGTTTCTCCCGTGTGACTCCGTTGATGAATTCTAAGGTGTCCACTCTGACTGAAGCTCTTTCCACACTCCATGCATTTAGAATAATAGACTCATAGAGTTGGAAGAGGCCACAAGGGCCATCGAGTCCAACCCCCTGCCAAGCAGGAAACACCATCAGAGCACTCCTGACATATGGTTGTCAAGCCTCTGCTTAAAGACCTCCAAAGAAGGAGACTCCAGGGGGGCCACTAGGTGGCACATCAGAAGATGGCTGACAATAACATCACTCCGACCCACACGAGGTCATTTGGAGGCTATGATGGGGGTAATTAGCCTCTTTAACCCCCCCAGGATTGTGGGGGGGACGGCCCTTGCCTGCTGTGCCCTATACCACCCCCGAATTTGTGGGGGTGGGGGCACTAGGCACAAAGCCCTCCTGTGGGATTCCGGCACTCCTGGACGCCGTCCCTGATTCGTGCCACTAGTTGCAAGAATCTTCAAAAGAAACAATTTGGACAAGATAAATTGCACAGGGGGAGTAAAGACTGCTGAAAGAAGAGATCTCTGATAACAAGACAAGAATAAAATATGAGAAGATACGTCAATATACGGTACAACAAATGACTGAGGGGGGAAAAACCTGCCTTTCATTTTTTTTATGTGAGTAAACAAGAATCCCCTCCCCTAATGAGTCAGAAATTAAGGACTTAAGCTGTGGATTTAAGACTGTGTGGAGATAAACTTTTGAACCAAAGCAATGTTTTAAGACGAAGCTGGAAAGCTAAGAGTTTTGGAATGGCACAGTTAAAAATGCCGTCGCCATTTTGGGAGGCATTGTTGGAGCTCTTGGGTCTGGGAGGAGAAAGAGAGAAATCAACTTCTCGGTGGGACTTAAGAGCGACAAATGCCTAATTTATGATGGAAAGAGCGATGTTATCTATGAAGGAGATATATGGAAACCATCTGGGCTTAGTTTGGAGAAACGGGAAATCCACACAGGATTATTATATTTGCTTATCGGCTTAAGGAGACTAACAGAAGAGATCGTAAAGGAAAAAGAGAAATTATATGAACAAGATATGATGTGGAAACACCAAGATAAGACTGGATAGAATTATGAACTTTGTCTGGACTGATTGGGACTGATTTGGACATTAACGCAGTAATAAGAAGATGATCTGAATCCCCCTTTGAATCTTGAAGTATGGGTTCCCCCAACAAAATTTAAAAAATTGGCTTTGTAATGTGGAATTTATGTGATGTGATTTAATTTGATGTGATTGGCCAGTTAATAAAAAATATTTTAAAAAAACAAAAACAAAGGAGACTCCACCACACTCCTTGGCAGCAAATTCCACTGTCGAACAGCTCTTACTGTCAGGAAGTTCTTCCTAATGTTTAGGTGGAATCTTCTTTCTTGTAGTTTGGATCCATTGCTCCATGTCCGCTTCTCTGGAGCAGCAGAAATGGTTTCTCCCCTGTGTGACTCCATTGATGAATTCTAAGGTGTCCACTAGTAGTGAAGCTCTTTCCAAATTCCATGCATTTAAATTATTTCTCCCCCGTGTGACTCCGTTGATGAATTCTAAGGTTTCCACTCTGACTGAAGCTCTTTCCACACTCCATGCATTTAAACGGTTTCTCCCCTGTGTGAGTCCATTGATGAATTCTAAGGTATCCACTCTGACTGAAACTCTTTCCACAATCCATGCATTTAAATGGTTTCTCCCCTGTGTGAGTTTGTTGATGTCTTCTAAGGTGTCCACTTCGACTGAAGCTCTTTCCACACTCCATGCATTTAAATGGTTTCTCCCCCGTGTGAGTCCGTTGATGAATTCTAAGTTTTTCACTCTGACTGAAGCTCTTTCCACAGTCCATGCATTTAAATGGTTTCTCCCCCGTGTGAGTTCGTTGATGTTTTCTAAGGTGTCCACTCTGACTGAAGCTCTTTCCACACTCCATGCATTTAAATGATTTCTCCCCTGTGTGACTCCGTTGATGAATTCTAAGGCTTCCGCTAGTAGTGAAGCTCTTTCCACACTCCATACATTCAAATGGTTTCTCCCCTGTGTGACTCCGTTGATGAATTCTAAGGTTTCCACTCTCAGTGAAGCTCTTTCCACACTCCATGCATTTAAATGGTTTCTCCCCCGTGTGAGTTCGTTGATGTTCTCTAAGGTTTCCACTCTGACTGAAGCTCTTTCCACACTCCATGCATTTAAATGGTTTCTCCCCAGTGTGACTCCGTTGATGTTTTCTAAGGTGTCCACTAGTAGTGAAGCTCTTTCTACAGTCCATGCATTTAAATGGTTTCTCCCCCGTGTGAGTCCGTTGATGAATTCTAAGGTCTCCACTCTGAATGAAACACGTTCCACATTCCATGCATTTAAATGGTTTCTCCCCTGTGTGAGTCTGTTGATGCATTCTAAGGTTTCCACTCTGACTGAAGCTCTTTCCACACTCCATGCATTTAAATGGTTTCTCCCCGGTGTGACTCCGTTGATGTTTTCTAAGGTGTCCACTAGTAGTGAAGCTCTTTCTACAGTCCATGCATTTAAATGGTTTCTCCCCCGTGTGAGTCCGTTGATGAATTCTAAGGTCTCCACTCTGAATGAAACACGTTCCACATTCCATGCATTTAAATGGTTTCTCCCCCGTGTGAGTCCGTTGATGAATTCTAAGGCCTCCACTCTGACTGAAACTCTTTCCACATTCCATGCATTTAAATGGTGTCTCCCCTGTGTGAGTTCGTTGATGAATTCTAAGGTGTCCACACTGACTGAAACTCTTTCCACATTCCATGCATTTAAATGGTTTCTCCCCTGTGTGAGTTCGTTGATGAATTCTAAGGTCTCCACTCTGACTGAAGCTCTTTCCACACTCCATGCATTTAAATGATTTCTCCCCTGTGTGACTCCGTTGATGTTTTCTATGGTGTCCACTGTCAGTGAAGCTCCTTCCACACTCCATACTTTCACACTGTTTATGTTCTCTTTTCACACTCCGTTTATTTAAATGGTTTCTTCGTTAGTTCCATTGGTCATGGCCCACCAGAATTCTGACTGTCTTCTCCATGGTCTTCTTTTGATGGGGTGGGGAGAAAAACCTATTTGTTTTCTAGGAAGAGAACAAAGTACTATTACAATTAGCACCTGCTCTTATTTTAAAGTCTTTTACAATCTCTCCTGTCCTCCATATGTTCCAAATTTTTAGGAAAGGCAAATGAAATAATGTAAAATAATGGTCATGCATCATCAGCCTTTTATAACCCTTAATTATTGTTAATGAAGCAGCATTACCTTAGAATACGGTTGAACTGTGGGGTTTACGTTTGATAAAAAGAGGTTTCTCACAGGAAAGGGAGCTGCTCTATGTTCCATCAACCTGGCCAATATTCATCAGGGTCCTAAATTCATCATGAAGTTCTTCATCCGCTGCACTATAACCCTCCACCCCTTGGGCCACATTTTGTCCCCTTCGACCTCTAGATCTTTATTCATCACCTGCACAGTCCCTTTGGCCTCAGGAGGTGCATGGTGACCATTTTGGGAGACCCATATATAAGTCTAGTGACAAGGCTTGGTGCTTGCGGTCGGTTGAAGGAGCGCTCAGTTGGAGAATGTTCTTGGGGTTGGACCTCCATCTCTCAGCCTTGCATTATGGAATGGAGAGAGCTGGAGATGCAGAAGGAAAGCAGCTGGAGCCTGACCGCTGGGAAGGCCAGACTGAGACACCCACCCCAATTATGATTTATAATAATTATATGCCACTGCGTCTCGCACCCGCCTCCTGACACTGGCTTATCTTAGCAGAGCTTCCCTGTCCAGGCCTCTCTCACTGTTCTTCCTCCTTTGCTCTGGGTGGCCAAGGGCTTCTGGATAATCTAGCTCTGCTCCAACTGGGAATTATTTATTAAATTATTATTATTATTATTATTATTATTATTATTATTATTATTTATTTGTACCCCGCCCATCTGGCTGGGTTTCCGCAGCCACTCTGGGCGGCTTCCATAGAAACCAAAAATACATTAAATTGTTATACCTCTCTTCATCTGAATATCACAAGATAAATATATGTGTGACACTGAAATAGGTGAGTATTAAAGGTGAATAACACTGATTGTTGGAAAGAAAAGAAAGAAGATGAAACCCGTGGTGTGTCCTCCTGAATGTAATATAATAATAATAATAATAATAATAATAATAATAATAATAATAATAATGAAGTGTAAAGAAGAAACCAATCTTCAAATCAGTTTCATATTCCCTGGCTGTATTTCTCAGCCATGATTGTGACTCAGAATCTTAGCCACAATTTATTCTAGAATATCAACTGGATCTCTTTGTATTTGGAGCCAGACATCCCTGGGATTTCAGCCAGACATTCCTTTAGTGTGGGCAGCAGCAGCGGAGGAAGGAAGGAATTAACATTGCGGGCAAACCACTTCCTTCAGAAGGTCTTCCCCAGCGGCCAGCAGGGTTGATAAACTGCTCAGTGGGGACACCTTGGCTTTATAGTGTTAGGGTCTGGATACCAATCAGAATCCCTTGGAAATGTCTCAAGAACCCTTAAGATCCAGTTCCAGCAACTCCCAAGTAACACTGAGCCCTAGAGGAACCTTCTGTGCTGAGTTGAGGCATCTCTGGTCCTCCAGATGTGGTTGGACTCAAAGTACCACCTGCCCAAGCAAGGATGGCCCATGGCCAGGGAGGACGGGAGTCTTATCTGGTGGGACACACTTTCCCCTTCTTCCCCCTCCTCTGAAAATGCGGAATGGGGGAGGTGGGGCACATTGACGCAAGGGGGACATTGACACACCAACAATATTTCAATATCAAGAAATGATATTCCTGTCGCGACATCACCCAAATGTGCCTATACATGTATGAGTAGAACAGTTGCGACTGCGCTGGCTGCCAGTTAGCCGTTGGCGTTTGAAGAGTAGGTGTGTTTTTAGCACAACCATCTAAAAATTATGTGAAATGTAAAAGTGTTCCAACACTTTTTACGTCATTTAGTTAAGGTTTAAAAATACCAAAGGTAAGTTATTCCACTCAGTAATCAGGATTACAGGTGATTTTCAGTGGCTTTATTAACAATTGTTAGATTTTTGAAAATGTCCGTTGGCGCACTTTGATACACTAAGGGTTAGCGCCTCCAGTAATGGCTGAATTCCTCTGATCGGGAGGAACTTGCTTTGTGGAAATCTGGGTCTGGCCGCCACGGCAAAGGTGGAAACCCATTAAAAATCACAGGCAGGAGAAGCCTGTGAATGTGGAATTCGGCTGGAACCTTTTGCACCTCCTCTACTTGTGGGGAAACCCGTTTTCGGGGATCCGGAGCGACGTGGGGTGAGTGGCGCGGTGCTTCGAATTGACTGCTTCTTTCACGGAGTGAAGCCGCATTGCTGTTGCCGGAGAGCGCTGACTTTTTCCTGTGGACAATTTGATTCTAAAACAACTACCCATGAGTAGAACGGAAAATTGGATCTTTAAACGTCTTAATTTGGCACCAAAACGGGGAGGTTTCAAACAGGAAGCCCGCCTCCCCTTTTTGTAAATAGACTGAAGCAAACAGGCTGCAAGCTAAAGTCTTGGAAAGCCTTCCGTAAAGGATTAAACCTCCATCGGTTAAAATCACTAAACCCCCCTTGGAAGCAGGAGAAGAGGGGGGAAATTTTGGATTGTGTAAGCCTGCAGGAGAGAGTGAAGAAAGTCAAATTACCACCGCTCTGAACCTGGAAACGGGCTGCTAGTAAGACCGACGTTTTGGAATTGCCCATTGAATGTGAATAGATCGTTCGTTGACAGCTAGTTAAATAACAGAAAGACATTGTTTCCATTGTCTCCCTCTGCGTTTAAAAAGGAGTAAAAGTAACTGAAAATTGAAACTAACTTTATTGTTTGAACTGTGCTTAAAAGGATTGATACAAATCGAAATTGTTTCCCTCTTGAAGAAGCTTTTGAAATTGTTACATGAGTTGAGCTGGGGGGATCTCCAGCTGCAAGATAAAAAACTGTGAGAATCTGGGACTGACCTTGGATTGTTAAGAATGTTGACAGAAGAAGCCTTAGTGGTTGCATTATGTAAGATAAATGACTCACTGGAACAGCTCCATAAGAAGACGGATGTGATGACTATAAGAATTGATAACTTGGGACAAAAAGTGACTAATTTTGGACAAAAAGCGAACATTAATACAGAAACTATTCAGGAATCGATACAGGGATCTACTTTGACATGGCAAATTGTAGAGAAGGCGGGGGAGAAAGTTGTCGTTGTTAAACCTAAAATAGCACAAGTGGACAGGGAGAGAGCCCCAGCCTCACAGATGTAATTTGATGACTATAAGTTGATGCCTTTTATGATTGAATTTAGGGAAAGTCAGATTTTGAGGATTGGAGCCCCGCTTGGATAGTTCCCTTCATGCAGGGATTTATTGACCTCTGGGACCTGGACTTGGGTCAGGAGGAGACTGGAGTTGTGGGGACCTCCAGATTTAGAAGAACTTTGAAATACGTCCTGAAATATCTTTGGGATCTTAGTTTTAACTATGGAGATTTGGCTGAGCTGTCGAGAAGGAATAAAAACATTGCTAGGTGGGAATTTCCCCGAGATCTACTCTTCAGCATCAAAGGAAGGAAAATAAGAAGAAGATCAGCAGAAGATAAAGCAAAGTGCATGTATAAATATGAAGAAGACTTGCAGAAGGGACTTGGAAAAGAGTTAAGAGCCTCGGACAGAAGATCACCAGGTTGATGGACTATATGGAATTGACGGAGATGCCTGGCAGGGTCCGAGACCAGGGAGAGGAGACGGTGGAAGAAGATTGGGAAAAGGTTTAAAGTTTATCTATGGAAATACAGTGGTGCCCCACAAGACGAATGCCTCGCAAGACGGAAAACTCACTAGACAAAAGAGTTTTCCCTTTTGGAGGTGCTTCGCAAAACGAATTTCCTATGGGCTTGCTTCACAAGACGAAAATGTCTTGCGAGTTCCTGCAGGGGTTTTTCCTCCCCCCTTTTTCTAAGCCGATAAACCGCTTATCCACTAAGCTGATAAGCCGCTAATAGCGCTAATCCGCTAAGGCGTCAATGGGCTTTCTTCGCAAGACGGAAAAAACCGCAAGACGAAGAGACTCACGGAACGGATTCTTTTCGTCTTGCGAGGCACCACTGTAATGTAAAATTAATGAGTGTTAGAAAAATGTTGGAATGAAATTATATGGCTTTAGTAGAAATGTTATAAGGAATTAAGCATAAATAAGTATTTTAGTATTAATGGAAAATAAGGTTAAAATATGTTGAGATAACTATATGACAGAAAATAGAGAAAGATGGAAAGGACTTGCTGAAATAATTTATAGAAATGGGAGGTGAGAGGAGGTCGATGAAACAAGGGAATGAAAGAGAGGGTATCGAGATGGTATGATGTGTGTCCTATGGGGTGAATGCAGGCTCTCGCTGAAGAGCTCTCCAGGCTTCGTGCAAATCTCCGTAAGACGCGGGAGCCCGGCGCTGGACTCCCACGGCTTGCAGAGAGCCAGTGTGGTGTAGTGGTTAAGAGCGGTAGTCTCGTAATCTGGGGAACCGGGTTCGCGTCTCCGCTCCTCCACATGCAGCTGCTGGGTGACCTTGGGCCAGTCACACTTCTTTGAAGTCTCTCAGCCCCACTCACCTCACAGAGTGTTTGTTGTGGGGGAGGAAGGGAAAGGAGAATGTTAGCCGCTTTGAGACTCCTGAAGGGGAGTGAAAGGTGGGATATCAAATCCAAACTCTTTTTCTTCCTCTTCTGGGGGCTGTGCCTGGGGAAAAAATAATAATTCCCCCCCCCTTTATTTCCCCCCAAAAAAACTAGGTGCGCCTTATGGGATGGTGCGTCCTATAGGGCGAAAAATAAGGTGATTATCTTATTTTTTAATAAGCATTTTCTTTAAATCACTACTTTTTGACTACCTAATGTGAGTTCTTATACTTTTTAAAGTTTTTCCCATGGGCCTTAGGTTGCCTATGCCTGGGATAGAGGGTTAAATCAGGGCGGGCCAAATGGGACTCAGCTCCGTCCCCTCCTTGCCCCTCCCTGCATCTGCTGCCTGAGGGGGCTGCCTCAGTCTCCCTCACGGTGGAGCAGGCCCTGAGAACAGCCTTCTCGCTGCCTTCCAAAATACAGTCATACCTCGGGTTACAGACACTTCGTGTTGTGTGTCTTCGGGTTGTGCACAACGCCGAACCCAGAAGTACCAGAACAGGTTAATTCCAGGTTTCAGCCCTCGCGCATGTGCAGAACCGCTAAATCACGCTTTGCGCATATGCAGAAGCACCGAATTGCAACCCACACATGCGCAGACCCGGTGCTGCGGGTTGTGAATCTGCCTCCCGCACGGATTACGTTCACAACCTGAACATCCACTGCACAGGAAACATGGCACAGAAGACCTTGGAGTCTCACCGTGGAACACAACAACAACAACAACAACAACATCGATTGGTTATACGTCACTTTGGGCTGCCCTGGGCGGTGGCGTAGGGTGTCCCCGTTACAACAGCCCTGCAAAATAGACAGGAGTTGCTACGCGCTTTTGGGACTTGGAAGAGTAACTTACAGCAACCGTAAAGGGCAGTCCAGTGTAGTCATTACGGGGGCCTCTTTTAAATAGGGGTGGGGTTTGGGACTTCCGGGTTAGCGCCATCGGCCAATGGCAGAGTTCCTCCGACTGGAGGAACGGGCTCCATGGAAACTCCGTGGAAACTGGGTCCTCCCGCCGCGGCGAAGGCGGGGACCCGCTAGAAACCCCAGGTGGAGGAAGCCTGGGAATGTGGGGTTCGGCAGTGCTCCAGGAGCACCTCCCCTATTCGCGGGGAACCCCATTTTGCTGCGAACTGATTGCTACTTTCACGGAGGGAAGCTGCATAGCCATTGCTGGAGAGCGCTGACTTTTTCCTGTTGACAATTGGACTCTAAACAAGTACCCGTGAGTAGAAACGGAAAATTGGATCAAGAAATACCCTAATTTGGCATCGAAGCGGGAAGGTTCAAAACAGGAAGTCCGCCTTCCGCTTTTTGTAAATAGTCTGAAGCAAAAATCTTGTAAGCTAATAGCTTGGAAAATTGTTTTGCAAAGGTCGAAATTTCTTTCATTTATAACCACCAAAATCCCCAATTTGACCGTTTAAGCCTGCAGGAGAGGGAGTAAAGAAAAATAAGTTTCCACCGTCTCAAACCTGGGAACGGGGGTCAGAGACAGAAATTGTCTGAGACGTCCATTGGCTGCGAATGGAACATTTTGACAGATAGCCAAAAAAGAGAAACAAATTGATTCCAATGTTGCCTTTTGCATTCTAAAGAAACAAAATACTTGAAAATTGAAAGTAACTTTCTTTTGTTGGATATGCTTTGAAAAGTTACAGATAGGTAGCCGTGTTGGTCTGCCATAGTCAAAACAAAAAATTCCTTCCAGTAGCACCTTAAAGACCAACTAAGTTAGTTCTAGGTATGAGCTTTCGTGTGCATGCACACGAAAAAGGGACGTTGCAGGAAAATTGTGTATCTGAAGAAGTGTGCATGCACACGAAAGCTCATACCTAGAACTAACTTAGTTGGTCTTTAAGGTGCTACTGGAAGGAATTTTTTGTTATGCTTTGAAAAGACGGTTACAAATAGAAATTGTCTCCTCTAGAGGGAGCTTGTCAAATTGTTGCTGCAGTTTACTTGAGGATTTCACAGCTGCAAGATTAAGATCGTGGAAACAGACTGTGACCTTGAATAAAAATGTGTGTGAAGGAAGCTCTGGTGCTTGTTTTTTGCAAGACGAGTGCTTCGCTGGAGCAGCTGCATAAGAAGATGGATTTGAAGAATGAGAAGTTGGATTTGATGACGGTTGTTGTCAGGGAATGTGAACAAACAGGGAATATTGACCCAGAAATTATACAGGGACCAACTCAGAAAACTGGTTCGACTGTGCAAATGCAAGGGCAAATGACAACGGAGGAGGTAGCGACGGCACCTCAAGCAATACAAATGGAGAGATCCGAGGCCATGCAAGAGCATAAGCCGTTGTTTTGGAAGAGTGAATTTGGAATGGTTTGGAGCTGAGGAGGCTCTTAAACTTGGAGGGACTTTGAAATATGTTGCTAAATATTCTTTGGATTATATTGATGACTGTGGGGAGTGGGACTGTGGGGAAGGGGAAGGTTTGATATGGGGAGATGGACATAATTATGGGTTGAAATTCCCCAGAGAATTACTCCTCAATGAGTATAAACAACAAGAAGAAGATCTGCAGAAGGGGCCCGGGTGCGCAAGGCTGGCCAACACCAGCGCGGAGCACGGGGCGTCCTCCGAAGGAACGCCGCCATCCCGCTGTCCCCCAACTTGGTTAGAAGGCTAGCGGGGGGAGAAGCCTGCTTTTCCCCGTCGCCAGCCCCGCAAACTCGGGCGACAGCGGGAGAGGCGTAGCGCGCCCTTCCCACAGTCCCCCGACTTGGCTAGAAGGCTGGCGGGGGGAGAAGCCTGCTCCTCCCCGTCGCCAGCCCTGCAAACTCGGGCGACAGCGGGAGAGGCGTAGCGCGCCCTTCCCGCTGTCCCCCGACTTGGCTAGAAGGCTGGCGGGGGGAGAAGCCTGCTCCTCCCCGTCGCCAGCCCCGCAAACTCGGGAGACAGCGGGAGAGGTGTAGCGTGCCCACCCGCTGTCTCCCGACATGGTTTGGAGGCTGGCGGAGGGCTTCCTCCTCCCCCAGCCCCGCAAGCTCCCAGAGCTCTGGGTCCCGTTCTGGGGAGGGGGAAGCTCGGGCTTCCCCCGCCCCAGCCCCGCGTCTCCAGCCGGGAGAGGGTCGCGCTCTCCCGGCTGGAGAGGTGACGCTTGGCTATGGAGGCTCCTGCCATAGGCGCGCATCACCTCTCCAGCGGGGAGAGGGTCGCGGGGGGCTGCTTTAGCCCCCCACGACCCTCTCCCGGCTGGAGAGGTGACGCGCCCATGGCAGGAGCCTCCATAGGCGCGCGTCACCTCTCCAGCTGGGAGAGCACGCACGGGGCTAAAGCAGCCCCCGCGACCCTCTCCTGGCTGGAGAGGTGACGCGCGCCTATGGCAGGAGCCTCCATAGGCGTGCGTCACCTCTCCAGCCGGGAGAGCACGCACGGGGCTAAAGCAGCCCCCCGCGACCCTCTCCCGGCTGGAGAGGTGACGCGCGCCTATGGCCGCTGCTCCCTGACCTGCTCTTTGGGGCTGCTTTAGCCCCTGCCGTGCTGCCGGCTGCCGCCCGCAAGCCTTGCGCTCCTGGGGGGAGATCCCCCGGGTGCACAAGGCTGGCCAACACCAGCGCGGAGCACGGGGCGGCCTCTGAAGGGCGCCCCGTGCTCCGTGCTGCCAGCTGCCGCCCGCAAGCCTTGCGCTCTTGGGGGGAGGTCCCCCGGGTGCACAAGGCTGGCCAACACCAGCGCGGAGCACGGGGCGGCCTCTGAAGGGCGCCCCGTGCTCCGTGCTGCCAGCTGCCGCCCGCAAGCCTTGCGCTCCTGGGGGGAGGTCCCCCGGGTGCGCAAGGCTGGCCAACACCAGCGCGGAGCACGGGGCGGCCTCCGAAGGGCGCCCCGTGCTGCCGCCCGCAAGCCTTGCGCTCTCGGGGGGAGATCCCCCGGGCGCGCAAGGCTGGCCAACACCAGCGCGGAGCACAGGGCGGCCTCCGAAGGGCGCCCCGTACTCCGTGCTGCCAGCTGCCGCCCGCAAGCCTTGCGCTCTCGGGGGGAGGTCCCCCGGGTGCGCAAGGCTGGCCAACACCAGCGCGGAGCATGGGGCGTCCTCCGAAGGGCGCCCCGTGCTCCGTGCTGCCAGCTGCCGCCCGCAAGCCTTGCGCTCTCGGGGGGAGATCCCCCGGGTGCGCAAGGCTTGCCGACACCAGCGCGGAGCACGACCGGCCTGCCGAAGCGAGCGGCGATGGGATGTGGGAGCTCGCTCGCTCACCGCCCCCGCCGCCCCGCCTCTCGGCCGCCCGACTCGCCCGCCTCCCTCCCACGGCACACCCGGCAACGTCTAGTGTGCCGCGGAACACCGGTTGGGAAACACTGATTTAAGAGCCTCGGACATAAGACTACCAGGTTGATGGACTAAGATGGATTGGACAGTAAGTATTGACATAACCCGAGACCAGGAAAAAGGGACGTTGGATGAAAATTGGAAAATCTATAAAGAAAAGTTTTAATTTGGGGATTCAGTGGAAAATTAATGAATATTAGGGAAAATGTTGGAATGAAACTGTCTGGCTTTAGTAGAAATGTTATATGGCATCATGTATAAATAAGCATTAAGTTTTAAGCCTCAAGGTTTTTTACGGTATGATAAGGTTAAATAAAGTAACACAAATTCGTGGCAGAAACATGGTAAAACTAATAACGGTTAGAAGGATGTTGGAATGATCTTATGTGATTTTAGCAGGATTGATATAAAGGAGTTGGGAATAACTGATTGTTAATCGGTGAGAGGAGGAAAAGTAAGACTATATTATACTAGGATAAATTACAGGATAAAATATTAAAAAAGAAGGAAAGAATTTGCTGAAATGGATAATTGATCTAGAATACAAAAAAGGGAGGTGTGAGGAGGTCAAGGAAACAAGCTAATGAAAGAACATAAAGGAAATACGATGCTTTTTCTTTTTTTTAATTTCGTTTTTGTTTAAAGGGTTTTATTTTTCTGTCTTTTTTCTTTTTTTACATTGTGGTGTATTGTTTGGTTTTTGTTTAATGTGGTATGTTCATTTTTGCTTTTTGTAATTGTTTAAACTTTAATAAATATCATTAAAAAAAATTAAATAGGAGTGGTGTCTGAACTTACGCTTTGCTAATCTTACGGAATTGGCAGGGGGGGGGCACTTGTGGGAGAGCAGGTTTCTTTGGCCGTCTCCCCCTTCCTTGCTTGCCCCTTCTGCGTTCCCATGGCAAGTCCAGCCGAATTCGACTATGGTGTGTGGAGCATATCTCCGCCTTCAGACGGAGGGAGCCAGGCAGCTTTCTGGGTCATGTGCCCAACTTTTCATGAGCTGATATTAAATCCCAAAAGAACTACAGCTGCTTGTTACAAAGGGTGGGGGCCGATTCCGGTAGGTTAATGATATTAACTCTTTCCATGCTCATTTCTGATGCTCAGAAGCAGGTACACCCTTTCCTATACCTTCCTGACAACATTCTCAGTCTGACACACAGTATTTACACAGAAACACGGATCAAACACAAAAAACCCGTTCACATAACTCCCTTTCTAAAATACACTGAGACTATCTTATAACATATCTCCATTATAACACACAAGTTCTAATTAAATCCTAGTATTTACTATACTTAAACATGGAGCACCACAGACCTATAATAATAATAATAATAATAAGTATTATTTATACCCTGCCCATCTGGCTGAGTTTCCCCAGCCACTCTGGGCGGCTCCCAATCGAGTGTTAAAAACAATACAGCATTAAATATTAAGAACTTCCCTAAACAGGGCTGCCTTCAGATGTCTTTTAAAAATAAGATAGCTGCTTAATTCCTTGACATCTGATGGGAGGGCATTCCACAGGGCAAGCGCCACAACCCAGAAGGCCCTCTGCCTGGTTCCCTGTAACCTTCAGGTATACAGGACTGAGGCCGTTTAGGACTTGAAAGGTCAGTACCAACACTTTGAATTGTCTCGGAAACGTACTCAAATATTCCTCTGCAGTAAAGGAGGCAAATGGAAGCCTTCTCATTGTCTTTGTGCTTACAAATACTGCCTTAAGGAGAGATGAACAGGGTGGGCCTGTGACCTGGATTCAGGAACTAAAGTATTTGCCATCACAAAAGAATGCCCAGGCTGCCCAGGTAGTGCAATTAGTGACCATTAACAGGTATCCTTGGGGACAGGTTTTCTGCTGTAGACCGCCTCCTGTGATGTATTCCTGCTGTAGACACTCTCCTTCTGTATGATATTTGGGGGGTGGTCTTGGGTGGGCAATTTCAAAAGACTATATAAGGCCTTGCACACCTCCCTGATGGTTGTGGTGACGGGGGGGGACACTGTTGCAAAAAAGATCAGGCTTACTAGCCGCTTTGCTTCCCATATACTCTGGTTGGCCTCTGTTATTTTCTCCTACCTATATGGAACCCACTTAAGGACTATATGGGCTCTTGGATACCCCATAAGGGGAAAGGAGCAGGTTTTTTCTTAGAACAAAGGTCGTAAGAATATGTTTGGTTGGCACGCTTATTTATAGCAGGATAAAACTAAAACACACAGGAGCTCTATGAATCAGGTTATTCAGAAAATCCTTTTTACAGTATGGGATAAATATAATAATCTGCTGGAAAGAAAAACACCTCTTTGGCTCCAACCCACCCACAAAAGCATCAACTTTTTAAAAAATGCAATACGGAAGAAGCAATGGGCAACTTACAGAGATCTGTTGGACTTTTTGGAAGAAGAAATAAAACTGAATAAACAGGATGAGGTGGGAGGTGTGGTGGCAGATTGGTTTCAATACCATCAAATCATCCTGTTTGGACAAGATAAAGGGAGAGGTTTTTGGACTGAAAGTTCACAGTTTGAAAGAGATATTATTGAGAGGAAAGAGAAAGTGTTTCTCAAATTTCAGGTAGAAAACTGTCCAATCTGAAGAAGTGTGCATGCACACGATAGCTTATCCCCAGAACAAACTGTTCAATGAACAGATGGTTTTCAGTGAAAGAGATCTGCACAAGTAGCTAAGTGTGAAGCAGTAAAAATGAAAGTGCAACCTTGTGAGCAGAATACTCCACACATCTTGGGGTCTTTGTGTAATAATTGTGCAAGTCAGACTTGAGGCAAGCGCTGAAGGCTCTTCAGGGCTGGCAACCTCTTCCCAATCCCACTGGGTTCCAACAACCGCACTAACACTTAACTGTACAGAATAGGCACCTGGATGCAGAAGCCAATCCAAAGGGGTGGCTGGTAGTGGAGGTGGTGAAATCCACAAGTTCTGAGTTTTTCATGTGCGCTAAAACTCAGCATGCTTGGTTGTTGTTTTTTATTTAAAAAATATTTTTATCAACATGCTATAATATTATTGTTTTAGTTAAATAAATTGTTAAATTGTTATTAAGGAAATGTTGTCCAAATATAGACAGTTAACTTATTAAACCTCAGAATGATTTCATAATTATCTGTCTATGTACTTCTAATAGTGTAACCAAATCAGAAATTTTTGATTTAAATAGAATCATACTGACTAGTGATTTACCATAAATTGTGATTGAAATCAATTTGACTTATATCAAATCCACCCTGATTGCAATCTACCACAATGTCTGAAATAAGGATGGAACTATACAGAGGCGAATCCCTGCAGCGGGGCGCGCTCCCGTTGCTCGGCCCCAGCGCCTGCCAACCTAGCAGTTCGAAAGCACCTCCGGGTGCAAGTAGATAAATAGGGACCGCTTACCAGCGGGAAGGTAAACGGCGTTTCCGTGTGCGGCTCTGGCTCGCCAGATGCAGCTTTGTCATGCTGGCCACGTGACCTGGAAGTGTCTCCAGACAGCGCTGGCCCCTGGCCTCTTAAGTGAGATGGGCGCACAACCCCAGAGTCTGTCAAGACTGGCCCGTACGGGCAGGGGTACCTTTACCTTTACTTTATACAGAGGCGAACAGGACAATGTCCTGGCAGCTGCTACTACTTAGGGGTCTGAAACGGATAAATGAAAATATTATCAATCATCACACACTCAGTTTCATCAGCAGGGAAGCCAAGATGCATCCCAGCAGGACTTTTGGGTTTGGGCTAGGCTACCAAATGGTGGTATTCAGGACAATCCAAAGTATGGAGATAAGTCGTAGTGAATACAGATGATCTGGGACAGCCAACACCCTCAGCAGGGAGGTTGGGTGATGGGGGTGGGGGTCAGGGGTGCTGGAAGGGGAGGGGTCTCTGTCGAGGCTCCTCCCCTTCCTTTAACCCTTCCATGGACTCCCTCTCTCCGTTTCCCCACCCAAAAGGGACCCAGCCAGGCGCCCCACGACCCCAGGGATTCCTGGGGACAAACTGGTAAAATCAGCAGTGGTACACTGGGTCAGAAATATAGGTCATGATTAGAGCTGGGCGATATATTGGTATATTGCCCAAGACTGGCTTGAAGTTTACATTGTGATAACTGTTTCCTAATACTGAGCTGGCAATATATTACGAATCACAATGTGTGCAAGGGCTAGGCAACACCTGCTTTTCAACACTGCGATAACTTACCAGCTAAACGCTGCAATGTTAGTAGCAACTAAACCTCACAATATCACCTGCTAAACGTTGCCATGTTATCAGCAGCTAAACATTTAAATCAGCCACAAGGTCTGAAATAGGGGTGGAACTGTACAGAGGAGAGCAGCACAATGTCCTTGCAATTGCTACTACTTAGGGGTCTAAAATGGATAAATGACAATATTATCAATCATCATCTCAGTGGGACTTTTGGGTTTGGGCTTGGCTAGCAAATGGTGGAATTCAGGGAAATCCTGTATGGCAATGATGATCTGGGACTGCCAGCAGGGAAACTGGGGAATAAGATGTGATTTAGGGAGGGGTCTCTGTCGAGGCTCCTCCCCCTCCCATTAACCCTTCCCTGGACTCCCTCTCTCCGTTTCCCCAGCCAGGCGACCCCAGGGATTCCTGCCGGGGGAAGCCGGGAGAATGGGGGGCCTCAGCCCCACCCCCAGCCCTGCTTGGGGTCCTCCTTCCCCTTCCCGCCCAGGCGTCCCGGGGGGGGCAGGGCAGCTGAGCATCTCTCGGCCCCCCAGGAAAGAGAAAGGGGAGTCTGGCGGTGCTGCTGCTGCCCAGGAGATCTTGCCAGGTGTAGATCCCTGCAGGTGTTGGGTCCCCCCTTCCCCCCTGGGTCGGGGCCTGGATCGGGGCCCCTGTCGACGGGCCCCAGGGAGGGCGCTTTCCTTACGGGGGGGGTCTTCCTTTATCCCCCCTCCTCTCCCTCCCTCCTTACCTCTTGGTCCTCCGCCTCCCTGGCTCCGGATTAGTCCGCTTTCCTTGTCTGCAATAGAAAGGGGGGCGGCGGCGACGGGGGGGGGCTCTTCAGCGACGCCCCTCCTTCTTTCCCGGTCTGGGAACTTCCGGCGCTCTTCGCGGCGACACTTCCGGCTCCTTTTGAGACGCGCGCATCCCTAGAGCTACGAAATTAGAGCAGCCCCTCCCTGTGTCCGGAGGGGAAGGAGACGGGACGGCGCTGCCTCTGGCCTCCTGCTCTGGGGGCTCCATGGGGACCCGGCCCCCGCCCCCCAACTGCCTCTCCTCCTCACGGGGAGTCTCACGGGGGGCGGCAGGGAGGGGGAGGCTCTCCTTCTGGGCCTCCTTCTGCATGCCAAGCACTCAACCGGGGTCCTTCTGCATGCAGAGCAACTAAGCCCCCTAACAGCCAAGCCCAGCTTCAAACACCAGCCCCCCTCCCCCCCCATTAAAAGACTTCAGGTAGTTGTTTTTCTCTTTGACATCTGGTGGGAGGGCGTTCCACAGGGCGGGTGCCACCACCGAGAAGGCCCTCTGCCTGGTTCCCTGTACCCTCACTTCTCGCAGGGAGGGAACCGCCAGAAGGCCCTCGGAGCTGGACCTCAGTGTCCAGGCTGAACGATGGCGGTGGAGACGCTCCTTCAGGTATACTGGACCGAGGCCGTTTAGGGCTTTCAAGGTCAACACCAAGACTTTGAATTGTGCTTGGAAATGTACTGGGAGCCAATGTAGGTCTTTCAGGCTGCCCCTCCCCCCATTAAAAGACCCCCCACTGGATTCAGAGGCATGGAGGGATTCCAGACAAGCAGAGGCGCCCTTGCTCTGGGATTCCCTTGCCAGCAGGGAGACTTCAAAAGCCCCCCCCCCATGCCTCCCCCTTCCCTCATTTAGTAGGGAGACTTTTCATCTTGTGGTTGGGTCATTTTAAATCCAGTTTTTCTCTCTCTCCCTGCAATTTTAAGCAATTCTGGCTCTTATGATCCCTGCAGGGTATTAAGTGTTGTTCTAACCTCCCTATTGCAGGTGGAAAGAGGAATGTGGGGCTTGCTTATAATATCTTAGGGTGGCAGGATTAAGATTTGGGACTGGGACTTTCAGATTCAGAGCCACTTTTCGCATGAGATTTCTTCCAACTACTGGAGGAAAGTATGTCTGAGGTTTATGACAAAAATATAATTATTACGGGTGAATTCAATGGAGTAGTATCACTGGACTATGACAGAACACTGAGGGAAAGTGTCTCAGAAGAAGGCAAAATACCAAACACTTTTTTGATTATATCATTATATCATTGCCTGCCTACCAGAGGGACTGGACACATTCCAATTTGCTTATAAAACGAAAAGATCGACAGAGGACGCTGTGCCGATTGCCCTCCATGCCGTTCTTGCACATTTTGAGCAACGGGGGTGGGGTGGGGGGTTATGCCAGACTGCTTTTTTTAGATTTCAGCTTGGCATGTAAAACCATTCTACCACAACGTCTGATGTCTAAACTGGAAGATCTGGGGCTTCCGTTATCACTGTGTGGGTAGATATTGGACTTTCTGTCAGACCGCCCCCAGAGGGTTCGGTTGGGCCCATTTGACACACAGCTGTGAGGCATTCGCGAGCTTTTTTGCGGAGAAGGTCTTGTTGCTCCGCCATGACCTCCCTGCCAATTTGGATACAATAAAGGAACTGGAGGCCCCTCGACTGTCCTCGGGTTCAGTATTAGACCACTTTGACTGGATATCCCCAGCCGATGTGGACAGACTCCTCCGAGCTGGAAAGCCCACCACCTGTCCTCTCGACCCGTGCCCGTCCTGGCTGATTAGAGCGTGTCCAGACGAGGTGCGGGCCCCCCTGGGGGATATCAATCTGTCCCTTGGCACCGGGACATTCCCAGGGGAACTGAAGGAGGCAGTGGTGCGCCTGCTCTTAAAGAAAACATCATTAGATCCTTTAGATCTATCCAATTACCGCCCGGTTTTGAATCTTCCATTCCTGGGTAAGGTGATTGAGAGAGCGGTTGCTGAACAGCTTGGTAGGTTTCTGGATGAAACATCAGCTCTGGATCTATTCCAGTCCGGCTTCCGCGCTGGTCATGGGACCGAGACGGCTCTGGTCGCCCTAACAGATGATCTCCGCAGGCAGCTGGATCGAGGCGGGTCGGGGCTGCTGATTCTTCTAGACCTGTCAGCAGCCTTCGACATGGTAGATCACGAACTCCTGGACCACCGCCTTGCCGACGTGGGGATCCAGGGCACAGTCCTTCAATGGCTGCGCTCGTTTCTCTCTGGTCGGGGACAGAGGGTGGCGCTTGGGGGGGAATTGTCATCCCGCCACTCCTTGGTGTGTGGTGTGCCCCAGGGTGCAATACTCTCCCCGATGCTTTTTAACATCTTTATGCGCCCCCTCACCCAGCTTGTCCGGAGTTTTGGGCTGGGCTGCCATCAGTATGCTGATGACACCCAACTCTATCTATTGATGGACGGCCACCCGGACTCGGCCCCAGACACACTGATCAGATGCTTGGAGGCTGTGGCTGGATGGTTTCGTGGGAGCCGGTTGAAGTTAAATCCTTCGAAGACAGAGGTCCTCTAGCTGGGACGGGACGACATGGGACTGAGGGGGCAACTCCCATCTCTTGCGGGGGTGCAATTAGTGCCAGCACCGTCCTTTAAGAGTTTGGGTGTAATCTTCGATACCTCCCTCTCCATGGAGGCGCAGATTGCAGCTATAACAAATGCGGCATTTTTTCATCTCCGCCAAGCTAAGCAGTTGGCTCCTTACCTCTCTCGCCCTGACCTAGCCACTGTGATCCACGCGACGGTCACCTCCAGACTGGATTATTGTAACTCGCTCTATGTGGGGCTGCCCTTGAGACTGACCCAGAAACTCCAGCGGGTGCAGAATGCTGCAGCGAGACTCCTTACGGGGTCTTCGCTTAGAGATCACATTCATCCGGTGCTATACAAGCTGCACTGGCTCCCGGTGGAGTACAGGATCAGGTTTAAGGTGCTGGTTTTAACCTTCAAAGCCCTATACGGCCTAGGGCCCTCGTACCTACGGGACCGCCTCTCCTGGTATGCCCCACAGAGGAACTTACGGTCTTCAAATAAAAACACCTTGAAGGTCCCAAGCCACAGAGAGGTTAGGCTGGCCTCAACTAGAGCCAGGGCTTTTTTGGCTGCGGCTCCAACCTGGTGGAACGCTCTGTCTCAAGAGACAAGGGCCCTGCAGGACTTGACATCTTTCCGCAGGGCCTGCAAGACAGAGCTGTTCCACCTGGCATTTGGTCAGGGCGCAGCCTGACTCCCTCCTTTGGCAACCTTTACAAGACTTTAGTTTATGGTTGCCATTAATTTTGATTTTGATTTTAATTCATTTTATAATGTTTTATAATGTTGTACTGTTTTAGTGTTGTTAGCCGCCCTGAGCCCGGCTTCGGCTGGGGAGGGCGGGATATAAATAAGATTTATTATTATTATTATTATTATTATTATTATTATTATTATTATTATTATTATACCTCTAATACGCTTAAGACTAACACAGGAACACCACAGGGATGCGTACTTAGTCCACTCCTTTATATTCTCTACACGTACGATTGTGTCACTGCGCACCCTAGTAATAGGGTTGGCAAATTTGGAGATGACACAACCGTGATTGGGCTCATCTCTGAAGGGGAGGGTGAAACGGACTATAGAGATGAGGTGGAGCGGCTGACAGAGTGGTGCAGAGCTAACAACTTGCTCATAAATACAAGGAAGACAAAGGAGCTTGTGGTGGACTTCAGGAGACAGAAGAGCAATGTCCTGCCACTTTTGATTGATGGGGTCTGTGTGGAGAGGGGAACAACGTTCAGATTTTTGGGTATTGAATTACAAGAGGATCTGTCCTAGAGTGTCAACACAAGGGGGCTTGTGAAGAAGGCACAGCAGAGACTGTACTTTTTGAGAATCCTAAGGAAAAACCATCTTCCGCAGAAACTGCTGCTTGCCTTTGTTACCGGAAAATCCGAGGGCTCTCTTGGACAAATGAAGACACCAACCAGAGCAATTCAGAGCAAAACAGCAGCCAGTAGGCTCGGTCTTTATTCAAAGGAAAAGACTGTCGCGACAGGACTCCCACCGCCCACAAGGTGAAGCAAGATGGAAGCCCCGAACAAAGGGAGACCCTAACTTTTATTAGTTACTAATCCCTGAAGCTACACCCTCAAATTACATCATATTTACATCACGATTAAGTCAGAAAACAGGAGGAGTCAGGGGAGGGACTGGGCAGGTAACCCGAGTATCTCAACACCTGGTCAGTGTCCCTCTCCCCCTCCCTTGTAAGTCAATTTGAAAGTCAAAGAAAAAAGGTGCAGTTTCCTGCCCCCTGAGGGAATCCGGACACAGTCCCTTTGTCTTGGAAGGGGCAGAATACACCATCGTATGCAGTCCATTGTGTCCTTGGCCGTCTGGTGTCTGCGCCCATCAAGCAAGCCTTCAGGGTAAACAGATCAGTTGGGAGGAGACGCTGTGTACGTGCTCGTTCGTTCGGTTGGGGGATTATGGCTGGTCGGAGTCAGGTCACCCCCCTTTGATAGTCCTTGTAATTTAGAGCAGAATAAAAGCGGTCCGATGAAAATCCAATGTACAGCTGATTTTTGGTGAATATAAAACGACAAAGGCTTTGAAGTTCAAACCAACCCCAAGTTTCGGAAACAATGTAGCAAGGCCTTCATTGGATTAGTCACGGTCAATTGAATTAGGAAATGTTGTATCAGCGAGCTGTCAAACAGGGGAAGTAGCGAATGCCGGCTGCAGTACCAGCGTAGCCGCCGCCAGGGGCGCTGTTCGCTAATGCGGATTGGTTGAGGCGGCTGACCCAGGGTTCGGTCGCCCGGTCTACTCATGTCAAAGATAGGGCGATGCGGAGCGCTATAACGAAAAGCTGTCAGGCTAGCGCTTCCTTATTTACGGAAGGCTATTTTAGGAGATGACCCTCTAAAGGGACATCTCCGGGGTCAGGGAGGGGGACGTGTGCATGTGTGAGTGTGGTGCTTGTGCATTACACGTGGGTGTGAATGAAGGGGGGGTCTCCGGCGACACCTTCTATCACTGTGCCATTGAGAGCGTGCTCACTTATGGCTTATGTGTGTGGTACGGAAGCTGTACTACCCAGGACAGGATGGGGTTGTGCAGAGTTTTGAAGGCAGCAGAGAGCATTGTTGGCTGCCCACTCTCCACCTTAGAGCAGATTTATGCCACAAGGTGCCATAGGAAGGCACTGGACATAGTAAAAGATCCATCGCATCCTGGTCACTGTCTCTTCAACCTCCTGCCATCGGGACGGAGATACAGGACGATGAAGACAAGAACGAGCCGTCTCAAGAACAGCTTCTTCTCCAGAGCGATCTCGGCTCTGAATGGGAAACCTGGACTTTGAAAGTTATCTAATCTTCCTTGCTGTATTATACTGTATTGTTTTAATTAGTGTTTTTATAGTTGTTCTGATTTTGTGTGGAGTGCCCTACCTGGGTGGATGGAGCAGCCAAGTAAATTTCGTTGTCCCTGAGAGGGGGCAATGACAATAAAGATATTATTATTATTATTATTATTATTATTATTATTATTATTATTATGGTTACAACAATGGATCTACTAGATCAGGGGTCAGCAGACTTTTTCAGCAGGAGGCCAGTCCACTGTCCCTCAGACCTTGTTGGGGGCCGGACTATATTTCGGGGGGAAATGAGCGATTTTGGCCCGCCCGCAAAGAGGCCTGAAGATGTTTGGCTTTACCTGTCCCAGTTGTCGTCCCAATAGCCCCAGTTGGTCTTCTCCAGCCGGGTGCCAGGGCAGGTTGGAGGCAGAAGCAGAAGCCGGTGAAGACAGAAGCAGCAGCCCCGGCGGAGCCACGGACGGAGGCAGGGTAACGGGGGCATTGCCAGAGCATTTACCCACCAACTGCTGCTCTTCCCAACCCGCAAGTGGCAGCTGCGGCCGCTGAAACAAACCGCCTGAATGCCATGGGAGGAATGAAGGAGGGAAGGGGTGGCGAAGAAAGCACATGAGGAAGCGGCATGGAGAAGGTGCGCAGAAAAGGAAGGAAGGGCGGACTGAGGGAGAGAGAGGAGGAGCATGAGGAAAACTCAGCAGCAGCCGGCAGCCAGCGTCACACCCCCTTCCCAGCACCACCCTTCTGAGGCAGGCAGGCGTTGATGGCACCCGGTGTTAAAAATCATTTGGAAATATGGGGCAGGATGAAACTTTCACTTTTACGAAGGATTTCAACCATAAAGATTTACCTAAGATACTGTTTGTATTCTAAATGATACCAATAATAAATAATACAAGCTTCTTTAACAAATGGCAAAGAGATATTTCATGATTACTCTGGCAGGGGGAAAACACCAAGAATACAGTATAAAATTTGGATAGATACTAAAAATAGAGGTGGCTTTGCACTGCTAGATTTTCTACTATGAAGCAGCCTCTTTGTGTTGGTTAAAAGAATGGATATTGTTGGACAACACACAATTGCTGGATACCCAGTGGAATCTTGGTTGTTGAACGCTTCGGAAGTCGAACGTTTGGGGCTTTCAAATGCCAACAACCCAGAAGTGAATGTTTCCATTTTTGAATGCAATACGTAAATAAAATTATATACAGTATTAATAAAATTATCTATATATAAAGCAATTGAAGCACTTCCCACACTCATTCCATTCAAACTATTTATGATTTTTCAGTTTGTGGATTGTCCTTGCGAGTCCATTGATGTTTCGTAGGAACATCAGGACTGAAGCTCTATGTACGCTCCATATACGTAAGTGGTTTTCCCTCTTTGAGTTTGCTGGTGTTTGCCAAGGTTTCCACTTCTATTGAAGGTTTCCACTTTTATTGACACTCTTTCCACACTCCATACATTTGCTTGTTCCCGAGTAAGTCTGTTGATGTCGTCTTAAGTTTCCTGTGTGTGAAATTAGGGTTCCACTCTGAAAGAAACTCTTTCAACTCTCCATACATTTAAATGGTTTCTCCCGTGTGAGTCCGTTGATGTCTTCTAACATTTCCAACATCGGTGAAGCTCTTTCCACACTCCTTACATTTAAATGGTTTCTCCCCGTGTAAGTCCATTGATGTTTTCTAAGTGTTCCACTCCGACTGAAGCTCTTTCCAGACTCCATGCATTTAAATGGTTTCTCCCCAGTGTGAGTTTGATGATGTGCATTCAGGTTTGCACTCTGACTGAAGCTTGCTCCACATTCCATGCATTTAAATGGTTTCTCTCCAGTGTGAGTATGATAATGGGTTCTCAGCGCTCTACTCTCAATAAAACTCCTTCCACATTCCATGCATTTAAATGGTTTCTCCCCCGTGTGACTCTGTTGATGAATTCTAAGGTCTCCACTCTGACTGAAACTCTTTCCACATTCCATGCATTTAAATGGTTTCTCCCCTGTGTGAGTCCGTTGATGAATTCTAAGGTGTCCACTTCGACTGAAGCTCTTTCCACACTCCATGCATTTAAATGGTTTCTCCCCTGTGTGAGTTCGTTGATGTTTTCTAAGGTTTCCACTCTGACTGAAGCTCTTTCCACACTCCAGGCATTTAAATGATTTCTCCCCTGTGTGACTCCGTTGATGAATTCTAAGGCTTCCGCTAGTAGTGAAGCTCTTTCCACAGTCCATGCATTTAAATGGTTTCTCCCCCGTGTGAGTCCGTTGATGCATTCTAAGGTGTCCACTCTGACTGAAGCTCTTTCCACATTCCATGCATTTAAATGGTTTCTCCCCTGTGTGAGTCTGTTGATGCATTCTAAGGTGTCCACTAGTAGTGAAGCTCTTTCCACAGTCCATGCATTTAAATGGTTTCTCCCCCGTGTGAGTCCGTTGATGCATTCTAAGGTGTCCACTCTGACTGAAGCTCTTTCCACATTCCATGCATTTAAATGGTTTCTCCCCTGTGTGAGTCTGTTGATGCATTCTAAGGTTTCCACTGTGACTGAAGCTCTTTCCACATTCCATGCACTTAAATGGTTTCTCCCCCGTGTGAGTCCGTTGATGAATTCTAAGGCTTCCGCTAGTAGTGAATCTCTTTCCACACTCCAAGCATTTAAATGGTGTCTCCCCTGTGTGAGTTCGTTGATGAATTCTAAGGTCTCCACTCTGACTGAAGCTCTTTCCACACTCCAAGCATTTAAATGGTTTCTTCCCCGTGTGAATCCGTTGATGAATTCTAAGGCTTCCGCTAGTAGTGAAGCTCTTTCCACATTCCATGCACTTAAATGGTTTCTCCCCCGTGTGAGTCCGTTGATGAATTCTAAGTTTTTCACTCTGACTAAAGCTCTTTACACATTCCATGCATTTAAATGGTTTCTCCCCTGTGTGACTCCGTTGATGAATTCTAAGGCTTCCGCTAGTAGTGAAGCTCTTTCCACACTCCATACATTCAAATGGTTTTTCCCCTGTGTGAGTTCGTTGATGAATTCTAAGGTCTCCACTCTGACTGAAGCTCTTTCCACACTCCATGCATTTAAAGGGTTTCTCCCCAGTGTGAGTCCGTAAATGAATTCTAAGTTTTCCACTCTCAGTGAAGCTCCTTCCACACTCCATACTTTCACACTGTTTATGTTCTCTCTTTTCACACTCCATTTATTTAAATGGTTTCTTCGTTAGTTCCATTGGACATGGCCCACCAGGATTCTGACTGCCTTCTCCTTTGTCTTGATTCAATGGGGTGATGAGAAAATCCTATTTGTTTTCTAGGAAGAGAACAAAGTACTATTACAATTAGCACCTGCTCTTATTTTAAAGTCTTTTACAATCTCCAAATTTTTAGGAAAGGCAAATGAAATAATGTAAAATAATGGTCATGCATCATCAGCCTTTTATAACCCTTAATTATTGTTAATGAAGCAGTAGTATATTAGAATACGGTTGAACTGTGGGCTTTACGTTTGATAAAAAGTGGTTTCTCACAAGAAAGGGAGCTGCTCTATGTTCCATGAACCTGGCCAATATTCATCAGGGTCCTAAATTCATCATGAAGTTATTCATCCACTGCACTATAATCCTCCACCCCTTGGGCCACCTTTTTTCCCCTTCGACCTCTAGATCTTTATTCATCACCTGAACAGTCCCTTTGGCCTCAGGAGGTCCATACTGACCATTTTGGGAGACCCATATATAAGTTTAGTGACAGGGCTTGGTGCTTGTGGTCGGTTGAAGGAGTGCTCAGTTGGAGAATGTTCTTGGGGTTGGACCTCCATCTCTCA
This sequence comes from Podarcis melisellensis, assembly GCF_964234715.1. Classification (NCBI taxonomy): domain Eukaryota; kingdom Metazoa; phylum Chordata; class Lepidosauria; order Squamata; family Lacertidae; genus Podarcis; species Podarcis melisellensis. The sequence goes on along the minus strand of NW_028113031.1, from coordinate 114,495 downwards.
GCCTTGCATTATGGAATCGAGAGAGCTGGAGATGCAGAAGGAAAGCAGCTGGAGCCTGACCGCTGGGAAGGCCAGATTGAGACACCCGCCCCAATTAGGATTTATAATAATTATATGCCACTGCGTCTCGCACCTGCCTCCTGACACTGGCTTATCTTAGCGTAGATTCCCTGTCCAGGCCTCTCTCACTGTTCTTCCTCCTTTGCTCTGGGTGTCCAAGGGCTTCTGGATAATCTAGCTCTGCTCCAACTGGGAATTATTTATTAAATAATAATAATAATAATAATAATAATAATAATAATAATAATAATAATTATTATTTGTACCCCACCCATCTGGCTGGGTTTCCGCAGCCACTCTGGGCGGCTTCCATAGAAACCAAAAATACATTAAATTGTTATACCTCTCTTCATCTGAATATCACAAGATAAAAATATGTGTGACACTGAAATAGGTGACTATTAAAGGTGAATAACACTGCTTGTTGGAAAGAAAAGAAAGAAGATGAAACCCATGGTGCGAGTGGAAACTGCAGAGTTTTGAGAATTTAAAAGAAAGTGCGAGACTGGCTTCACTATTATCAAATATTGGAGGCTTACAAGCTGGACAGGAAAATTGGCTTTCAGGTGGAAAAATCAAAATTGGAAACAGAGTTGTTAGAATCCAAAACTAAGAATTTGTCAAAAATGTATAACCTGCTGCTGAAATGGAATACGCAGGATGAAACGGTTAAATCAGCTATGATTAAGTGGGCGCAAGATATTGGACACAACATTATGTTTGCTGACTGGGAAAGGTTGTGGACCACCGGCATGAAATTCACGGCATGTAATGCCTTGAGAGAGAATATTATGAAAATGATTTATAGGTGGTACATGACCCCAGTCAAGCTTGCAAAAATTTACCACTTATCAGATAACAAATGTTGGAAATGTAAAGAAAATGAAGGTACATTCTTTCACATTTGGTGGACATGCCCAAAGATTAAGGCTTTCTGGGAAATGATATATAATGAAATGAAAAAGGTATTTAAATATACCTTTTTGAAGAAACTAGAGGCCTTTATCCTGGGTATGGTTAGCCATGTGGTGTTAAAGAAGGACAGAACTTTTTTATGTATGCTACAACAGCAGCAAGGATACTTATTGCAAAGTATTGGAAGACACAAGATCTACCCACCCTGGAAGAATGGCAGATGAAGATGGTAGACTACATGGGACTGGCAGAGATGACTGGCAGAATCCGGGACCAGGAGAAAGAGACAGTGGAAGAAGATTGGGAGAAATTTAAAGACTATCTTAACAAACACTGTAAAATTAATGAAGGCTAGAATGACATGGGTTTAAAAATTAATGGTTTTCAGCGGTGTTTATTAAGGAAAAGGAAAAGAAAGATCAAAAACTAATGGGAAATAAGGGAGAGGATTTGCTGATTGGATAATGAAATTACAATACAGAAGGGGGAGGTATGAGGAGGTCGGGGAAATAAGGTTTAAGAAAAAAAAAGGATTGAAATTATACTTGTTTTTGTTTGTGTATGTTTGTAATGTTGTTTGTGTTTATGTGTATTATTGGAAATTTTAATAAATATCATTTTTAAAAAATATATTAATAATAATAAAAAAGTGTAATGAAGAAACCAATCTTCAAATCAGTTTCATATTCCCTGGCTGTATTTCTCAGCCACGACTGTGACTCAGAATCTTAGCCACACTTTATTCTAGAATATCAACTGGACATAGGAGCCAGACAATCCCTGGGACTTCATCCAGACATTTCTTTAGTGTGGGCAGCAGCAGCGGAGAAAGGAAGGAAGCAACTTTGGGGGCAAACCATTTCCTTCTGAAGGTCTTCCCCCGCGGCCAGCAGGGTTGATAAACTGCTCAGTGGAGACACCTTGGCTTTATACTGCTAGGTTCTGGATATCAATCACAATCCCTTGGAAATGTCTCAAGAACCCTTAAGATCCAATTTCACTAACTCCCAAGTAACACTGAGCCCTAGAGGAACCTTCTATGCTGAGGTGAGGCATCTCTGGCCCTCCAGATGTGGTTGGACTCAAAGTACCACCTGCCCAAGCAAGGATGGCCCATGGCCAGGGAGGATGGGAGTCTTATCTGGGGGGACACACTTTCCCCTTCTTCCCCCTTCTCTGAAAATGCAGAATGGGGGAGGTGGGGCACATTGACACACCAACAATATTTCAATATGAAGAAATGATATTCCTGTCGCGACATCACCCAAATGTGCCTATACATGTATGAGTAGAACAGTTGCGACTGCGCTGGCTGCCAGTTAGGCGTTTGAAGAGAGTAGGTGTGTTTTTAGCACGACCATCTAAAAATTATGTGAAATGTAAAAGTGTTCCAACACTTTTTTACGTCATTTAGTTAAGGTTTAAAAATACCAAAGGTAAGTTATTCCACTCAGTAATCAGGATTACAGGCGCACTTTGATACACTAAGGGTTAGCGCCTCCAGTAATGGCTGAATTCCTCTGATCGGGAGGAACTTCCTTTGTGGAAATCTGGGTCTGGTCGCCACGGCAAAGGCGGAAACCCACTAAAAATCACAGGCAGGAGAAGCCTGTGAACGTGGAATTCGGCTGGCACCGTTTGCGCCTCCTCTACTCGCGGGGAAACACGTTTTCGGGGATCTGGAGCGACGTGGGGTGAGTGGCGCGGTGCTTCGAATTGACTGCTTCTTTCACGGAGTGAAGCCGCATTGTTGTTTCCGGAGAGCGCTGACTTTTTCCTGTGGACAATTTTATTCTAAAACAACTACCCGTGAGTAGAACGGAAAATTGGATCTTTAAACGTCTTGATATGGCACCAAAACGGGGAGGTTTCAAACAGGAAGCCCGCCTCCCCTTTTTGTAAATAGACTGAAGCAAACAGGCTGCAAGCTAAAGTCTTGGAAAGCCTTCCGTAAAGGATTAAACCTCCATCGGTTAAAATCACTAAACCCCCCTTGGAAGCAGGAGAAGAGGGGGGAAATTTTGGATTGTGTAAGCCTGCAGGAGAGAGTGAAGAAAGTCAAATTACCACCGCTCTGAACCTGGAAACGGGCTGCTAGTAAGACCGACGTTTTGGAATTGCCCATTGAATGTGAATAGATCGTTCGTTGACAGCTAGTTAAATAAGAGAAATACATTGTTTCCATTGTCTCCCTCTGCGTTTAAAAAGGAGTAAAAGTAACTGAAAATTGAAACTAACTTTATTGTTTGAACTGTGCTTAAAAGGATTGATACAAATCGAAATTGTTTCCCTCTAGAAGAAGCTTTTGAAATTGTTACATGAGTTGAGCTGGGGGGGGGGTCTCCAGCTGCAAGATAATAAACTGTGAGAATCTGGGACTGACCTTGGATTGTTAAGAATGTTGACAGAAGAAGCCTTAGTGGTTGCATTATGTAAGATAAATGACTCACTGGAACAGCTCCATAAGAAGACGGATGTGATGACTATAAAAATTGATAACTTGGGACAAAAAGTGACTAATTTTGGACAAAAAGCGAACATTAATACAGAAACTATTCAGGAATTGATACAGGGATCTACTTTGACATGGCAAATTGTAGAGAAGGCGGGGGAGAAAGTTGTCGTTGTTGAACCTAAAATAGCACAAGTGGACAGGGAGAGAGCCCCAGCCTCACAGATGTAATTTGATGACTATAAGTTGATGCCTTTTATGACTGAATTTAGGGAAAGTCAGATTTTGAGGATTGGAGCCCCGCTTGGACTGGAGAAGGAAAGTTGGATAGATCCCTTCATGCAGGGATTTATTGACCTCTGGGACCTGGACTTGGGTCAGGAGGAGATTGGAGTTGTGGGGACCTCCAGATTTAGAGGAACTTTGAAATACGTCCTGAAATATCTTAGGGATCATAGTTTTAACTATGGAGATTTGGCTGAGCTGTCGAGAAGGAATAAAAACATTGCTAGGTGGGAATTTCCCCAAGATCTACTCTTCAGCATCAAAGGAAGGAAAATATGAACAAGATCAGCAGAAGGCAAAGCAAAGTGCATGTATAAATATGAAGAAGACTTGCAGAAGGGACTTGGAAAAGAGTTAAGAGCCTTGGACAGAAGATCACCAGGTTGATGGACTATATGGAATAGACGGAGATGACTGGCAGGGTCCGAGACCAGCGAGAGGAGAGGGTGGAAGAAAATTGGGAAAGGTTTAAAGTTTATCTATGGAAATAGAGTGGTGCCCCACAAGACGAATGCCTCGCAAGACGGAAAACTCGCTAGACAAAGGTTTTCCGTTTTGAAGGTGCTTCGCAAAACGAATTCCCTATGGGCTTGCTTCACAAGACGAAAATGTCTTATGAGTTCCTGCGGGGTTTTTTCCTCCCCCCCTTTTTCTAAGCCGCTAAGCCGCTTATGGTGACTGGTGACTGGGGGCAGCCGCCGAGACCACATAACACCGGTCTTGAAAGACCTACATTGGCTCCCAGTACGTTTCCGAGCACAATTCAAAGTGCTGGTGTTGACCTTTAAAGCCCTAAACGGCCTCGGCCCAGTATACCTGAAGGAGCGTCTCCACCCCCATCGTTCTGCCCGGACGCTGAGGTCCAGCGCCGAGGGCCTTCTGGCGGTTCCCTCATTACGAGAAGCAAAGCTACAGGGAACCAGGCAGAGGGCCTTCTCGGTAGTGGCACCCGCCTTGTGGAACGCCCTCCAATCAGATGTCAAAGTGATAAATAACTACCTTACTTTCAGAAGACATCTTAAGGCAGCCCTGTTCAGGGAAGTTTTTAATCTGTGATATTTTAGTGTATTTCTGGTTTTTGTGGAAGCCGCCCAGAGTGGCTGGGGAAACCCAGCCAGATGGGCGGGGTACAAATAATAAATTATTATTATTATTATTATTATTATCCGCTAAGTCGATAAGCCGCTAATAGTGCTAATCCGCTAAGCCGTCAATGGGCTTGCTTCGCAAGACGAAAAAAACCGCAAGACGAAGAGACTCGCGGAACGGATTCTTTTCGTCTTGCAAGGCACCACTGTAATGTAAAATTAATGAGTGTTAGAAAAATGTTGGAATGAAATTATATGGCTTTAGTAGAAATGTTATAAGGAATTAAGCATAAATAAGTATTTTAGTATTAATGGAAAATAAGGTTAAAATATGTTGAGATAACTATAGAGAAAGATGGAAAGGACTTGCTGAAATAATTTATAGAAATGGGAGGTGAGAGGAGGTTGATGAAACAAGGGAATGAAAGAGAGGGTATTGAGATGGTATGATGTGTGTCCTATGGAGCGAATGCAGGCTTTCGCTGAAGAGCTCTCCAGGCTTCGTGCAAATCTCCGCAAGACGCAGGAGCCCGGCGCTGGACTCCCACGGCTTGCAGAGAGTTGCCTGTTCTGGGGGCTGGGTTCAGGGGAAGCTTGGGCTTCTCCCGCCCCAGCCCTGTGCCGGGGGAAAAAAATAATCCCCCCCCTTTATTTCCCCCCCAAAAAACTAGGTGCGCCTTATGGGATGGTGTGTCCTATAGGGCGAAAAATAAGGTGATTATCTTATTTTTTAATAAGCATTTTGTTTAAATCACTATTTTTTGACTACCTAATGTGAGTTCTTATACTTTTTAAAGTTTTTCCCATGGGCCTTAGGTTGCCCATGCCTGGGATAGAGGGTTAAATCAGGGCAGGCCAAATGGGACTCAGCTCCGTCCCCTCCTTGCCCCTCCCTGCATCTGCTGCCTGAGGGGGCTGCCTCAGTCTCCCTCACAGTGGAGCAGGCCCTGAGAACAGCCTTCTCGCTGCCTTCCAAAATACATTCATACCTCGGGTTACAGACGCTTTGTGTTGTGTGTCTTCTGGTTGTGCTCAGAGCCGAACCCAGAAGTACCAGAACAGGTTAATTCCAGGTTTCAGCCCTCGCGCATGTGCAGAACGCTAAATCACGCTTTGTGCATATGCAGAAGCACCGAATTGCAACCCACACATGCGCAGACCCGGCGCTGCGGGTTGTGAATTTGCCTCCCGCACGGATTACGTTCGCAACCTGAACATCCACTGCACAGGAAACATGGCACAGAAGACCTTGGAGTCTCACCGTGGAACACAACAACAACAACAACATTGATTGGTTATACGTCACTTTGGGCTGCTCTGGGCGGTGGTGTAGGGTGTCCCCGTTACAACAGCCCTGCAAAATAGACCGGAGTTGCTACGCGCTTTTGGGACTTGGAAGAGTAACTTACAGCAACCGTAAAGGGCAGACCAGTGTCGTCATTACGGGGGCCTCTTTTAAATAGGGGTGGTGTTTGGGACTTCCGGGTTAGCGCCATTGGCGAATGGCGGAGTTCCTCCGACCGGAGGAATGGGCTCCGTGGAAACTGGGTCCTCCCGCCACGGCGAAGGCGGGGACCCGCTAGAAACCCCAGGTGGAGGAAGCCTGGGAATGTGGGGTTTGGCAGTGCCCCAGGAGCACCTCCCCTATTCGCGGGGAACCCCATTTTGGGGCTCCGGAGCGAAATAGGGTGAGCAGCGCAGTGCTGCGAACTGATTGCTACTTTCACGGAGGGAAGCTGCATAGCCATTGCCGGAGAGCGCTGACTTTTTCCTGTTGACAATTGGACTCTAAACAAGTACCCGTGAGTAGAAACGGAAAATTGGATCAAGAAATACCCTAATTTGGCATCGAAGCGGGAAGGTTCAAAACAGGAAGTCCGCCTTCCGCTTTTTGTAAATAGTCTGAAGCAAAAATCTTGTAAGCTAATAGCTTGGGAAATTGTTTTGCAAAGGTCCAAATTTCCTTCTTTTGTAACCACCAAAATCCCCAATTTGACTGTTTAAGCCTGCAGGAGAGGGAGTAAAGAAAAATAAGTTTCCACCGTCTCAAACCTGGGAACGGGGGTCAGAGACAGAAATTGTCTGAGACGTCCATTGGCTGCGAATGGAACATTTTGACAGATAGCCAAAAAAGAGAAACAAATTGATTCCAATGTTGCCTTTTGCATTCTAAAGAAACAAAATACTTGAAAATTGAAAGTAACTTTCTTTTGTTGGATATGCTTTGAAAAGTTACAGATAGGTAGCCGTGTTGGTCTGCCATAGTCAAAACAAAAAATTCCTTCCAGTAGCACCTTAAAGACCAACTAAGTTAGTTCTAGGTATGAGCTTTCGTGTGCATGCACACGAAAAAGGGACGTTGCAGGAAAATTGTGTATCTGAAGAAGTGTGCATGCACACGAAAGCTCATACCTAGAACTAACTTAGTTGGTCTTTAAGGTGCTACTGGAAGGAATTTTTTGTTATGCTTTGAAAAGACAGTTACAAATAGAAATTGCCTCCTCTAGAGGGAGCTTGTCAAATTGTTGCTGCAGTTTACTTGAGGATTTCACAGCTGCAAGATTAAGATCGTGGAAACAGACTGTGACCTTGAATAAAAATGTGTGTGAAGGAAGCTCTGGTGCTTGTTTTTTGCAAGACGAGTGCTTCGCTGGAGCAGCTGCATAAGAAGATGGATTTGAAGAATGAGAAGTTGGATTTGATGACTGTTGTTGTCAGGGAATGTGAACAAACAGCGAATATTGACCCAGAAATTATACAGGGACCAACTCAGAAAATTGGTTCGACTGTGCAAATGCAAGGGCAAATGACAACGGAGGAGGTAGCGACGGCACCTCAAGCAATACAAATGGAGAGATCCGAGGCCATGCAAGAGCATAAGCCGTTGTTTTGGAAGAGTGAATTTGGAATGGGGCAGGAGTTTGGAGCTGAGGAGGCTCTTAAACTTGGAGGGACTTTGAAATATGTTGCTAAATATTCTTTGGATTATATTGATGACTGTGGGGAGTGGGACTGTGGGGAAGGGGAAGGTTTGATGAGGGGAGATGGACATAATTATGGGTTGAAATTCCCCAGAGATCTACTCCTCAATGAGTATAAACAACAAGAAGAAGATCTGCAGAAGGGGCATGGAAGCGATTTAAGGGCCTCGGACATAAGACTACCAGGTTGATGGACTAAGATGGATTGGACAGTAAGGACGGACATAACCCGAGACCAGGAAAAAGGGACGTTGGAGGAAAATTGGAAAATCTATAAAGAAAAATTTTAATTTGGGGAATCAGTGGAAAATTAATGAATATTAGGGAAAATGTTGGAATGAAACTGTCTGGCTTTAGTAGAAATGTTATATGGAATCATGTATAAATAAGCATTAAGTTTTAAGCCTCAAGGTTTTTTACGGTATGATAAGGTTAAATAAAGTAACGCAAATTCTTAGCAGAAACATGGTAAAACTAATAATGGTTAGAAGGATGTTGGAATGATCTTATGTGATTTTAGCAGGATTGATATAAAGGAGTTGGGAATAACTGATTGTTAATCGTGTGTATCTGAAGAAGTGTGCATGCACACGAAAGCTCATACCAAGAACTGACTTAGTTGGTCTTTAAGGTGCTACTGGAAGGATTTTTTTTTATTTCTTTTTTATTTAAAGGGTTTTATTTTTCTGTCTTTTTTTCTTTTTTATATTGTGGTGTATTGTTTGGTTTTTGTTTAATGTGGTATGTTCATTTTTGCTTTTTGTAATTGTTTAAACTTTAATAAATATCATTTAAAAAAATTAAATAGGGGTGGTGTTTGAACTTGCGCTTTGCTAATGTTACAGAATTGGCAGGGGGGGCACTTGTGATAGAGCAGGTTTCTTTTTTTAAAAAATAATATTTATTGAAAAGTGGGAGAGCAGGTTTCTTTGGCCGTCTCCCCCTTCCTTGCTTGCCCCTTCTGCGTTCCCATGGCAAGTCCAGCCGAATTCGACTATGGCGTGTGGAGCATATCTCCGCCTTCAGACGGATGGAGCCAGGCCGCTTTCCGGGTCATTTGCCCAACTTTTCATAAGCTGATATTAAATCCCAACTACAGCTGCTTGTTACAAAGGGAGGGGGCAGATTCCGGTAGGTTAATGATATTAACTCTTTCCATGCTCATTTCTGATGCTCAGAAGCAGGTGCACCCTTTCCTAGACCTTCCTGATGACATTCTCAGTCTGACACACAGTATTTACACAGAAACGCGGATCAAACACAAAAAACCCTTCACATAACTCCCTTTCTAAAATACACTGAGACTATCTTATAACATATCTCCATTATAACACACAAGTTATTCAGGTATACAGGACTGAGGCCGTTTAGGGCTTGAAAGGTCAGCACCAACACTTTGAATTGTGCTCAGAAACGTACTCAAATATTCCTCTGCAGTAAAGGAGGCAAATGGAAGCCTTCCCATTGTCTTTGTGCTTACAAATACTGTCTTAAGGAGGGATGAACAGGGTGGGCCTGTGACCTGGATTCAGGAACTAAAGTATTTACCATCACAAAAGAATGCCCAGGCTGCCCAGGTAATGCAGTTAGTGACCATTAACAGGTATCCTTGGGGACAGGATGTCTGCTGTAGACTGCCTCCTGTGATGTATTCCTGCTGTAGACACTCTCCTTCTGTATATTTGGGGGGGTGGTCTTGGGTGGGCAGTTTCAAAAGACTATATAAGGCCTTGCACACCTCCCTCCTGGTTGTGGTGACGGGGGGGGGACACACTGTTGCAACAGAGTAATAAAGATCCGGCTTACTAGCCGCTTTGCTTCCCATATACTCAGGTTGGCCTCTGTTATTTTCTCCTACCTATATGGAACCCACTTAAGGACTATATGGGCTCTTGGATACCCCATAAGGGGAAAGGAGCAGGTTTTTTCTTAGAACAAAGGTCGTAAGAATATGTTTGGTTGGCACACTTATTTATGGCAGGATAAAACTAAAACACACAATAGCGCTATGAATCAGGTTATTCAGAAAATCCTTTTTACAGTATGGGATAAATCAGTGTTTTTCAACCACTGTTCCACGGCACACTAGTGTGCCGCGAGATGTTGCCTGGTGTGCCGTGGGAAAAATTGAAAAATTCGAAAGATTTAAAAATAAAGTATTTTATAATTTTTCATATTTCTGTTTTCTTACTATTTCATAATAAAGTAATTATAAAATACTTTCTTTGTGTTTATTTGATTCCTATTCAAGAGAATTATTTTATATATAGTCAATATAGGCACAGAGTTAATTTTTTTAACATTTTCTAATGGTGGTGTGCCTCATGATTTTTTTCATGAAACAAGTGTGCCTTTGCCCAAAAAAGGTTGAAAAACACTGGGATAAATATAATAATCTGCTGGAAAGAAAAACACCTCTTTGGCTTCCACCCACAAAAGCAACAGCTTTTTTAAAAATGCAATACGGAAGAAGCAAAGGGCAACTTACAGAGATCTGTTGGACTTTTTGGAAGAAGAAATAAAACTGAATAAACAGGATGAGGTGGGAGGTGTGGTGGCAGATTGGTTTCAATACCATCAAATCATCCTGTTTGGACAAGATAAAGGGAGAGGTTTTTGGACTGAAAGTTCACAGTTTGAAAGAGATATTATTGAGAGGAAAGAGAAAGTGTTTCTCAAATTTCAGGTAGAAGACTGTCCAATCTGAAGAAGTGTGCATGCACACGAAAGCTTATCCCCAGAACAAACTGTTCAATGAACAGATGGTTTTCAGTGGAAGAGATCTGCACAAGTAGCTAAGTGTGAAGCAGTAAAAATGAAAGTGCAACCTTGTGAGCAGAATACTCCACACATCTTGGGGTCTTTGTGTAATAATTGTGCAAGTCAGACTTGAGGCAAGTTCTGAAGGCTCTTCAGGGATGGCAACCTCTTCCCAATCCCACTGGGTTCCAACAAACGCACTAACACTTAACTGTACAGAATAGGCACCTGGATGCAGAAGCCAATCCAAAGGGGTGGCTGGTAGTGGAGGTGGTTAAATCCACAAGTTCTGAGTTTTTCATGTGCGCTAAAACTCAGCCTGCTTGGTTGTTGTTTTTTATTTAAAAAATATTTTTACCAACATGCTATAATATTATTGTTTTAGTTAAATAAATTGTTTAAGTTCTTATTAAGGAAATGTTGTCCAAATATAGACAGTAAACTTATTAAACCTCAGAATGATTTCATAATTATCTGTCTATGTACTTCTAATAGTGTAACCAAATCAGAAATTTTTGATTTAAATAGAATCATACTGACTAGTGATTTACCGTAAATTGTGATTGAAATCAATTTGATATATATCAAATCCACCCTGATTGCAGTCTACCACAATGTCTGAAATAAGGCTGGAACTATACAGAGGCGAACAGGACAATCTCCTGGCAGCTGCTTCTACTTAGGGGTCTGAAACGGATAAATGACAATATTATCAATCATCACACACTCAGTTTCATCAGCAGGGAAGCCAAGATGCATCCCAGCAGGACTTTTGGGTTTGGGCTTGGCTACCAAATGGTGGAATTCAGGACAATCCAAAGTATGGAGATGAGTCCTAGTGAATACAGATAACCTGGTAGTGTCATCAGGGAAGGGGGGGAGAAGGGGGGGAGAAGGGGGGTCAGGGGTGCTGGAAGGGGAGGGGTCTCTGTCGAGGCTCCTCCCCTTCCTTTAACCCTTCCATGGACTCCCTCTCTCCGTTTCCCCACCCAAAAGGGACCCAGCCAGGCGTAACACGACCCCAGGGATTCCTGGGGACAAACTGGTAAAATCAGCAGTGGTACACTGGGTCAGAAATATGGGTCATGATTAGAGCTGGGCGATATATTGGTATATTGCCCAAGACTGGCTTGAAGTTTACATCGTGATAACTGTTTCCTAATACTGAGCTGGCAATATATTACGAATCACAATGTGTGCAAGGGCTAGGCAACACCTGCTTTTCAACACTGCGATAACTTACCAGCTAAACGCTGCAATGTTAGTAGCAACTAAACCTCACAATATCACCTGCTAAACGTTGCCATGTTATCAGCAGCTAAACATTTAAATCAGCCACAAGGTCTGAAATAGGGGTGGAACTGTACAGAGGAGAGCAGCACAATGTCATTGCAGTTGCTACTACTTAGGGGTCTAAAATTGATAAATTACAATATTATCAATCATCATCTCAGTGGGACTTTTGGGTTTGGGCTTGGCTAGCAAATGGTGGAATTCAGGGAAATCCTGTATGGCAATGATGATCTGGGACTGCCAGCAGGGAGACTGGGGAATAAGATGTGATGGAAGGGGAGGGGTCTCTGTCGAGGCTCCTCCCCCTCCCATTAACCCTTCCATGGACTCCCTCTCTCCCTTTCCCCAGCCAGGCGCCCCACGACCCCAGGGATTCCTGCTAGGGGCAAAGCGGGAGAATGGGGGGCCTCAGCCCCACCCCCAGCCCTGCTTGGGGTCCTCTTTCCCGCCAAGGCGATCAGGGGGGGGCAGGGCAGCTGAGCATCTCTCGGCCCCCCAGGAAAGAGAAAGGGGAGTCTGGCGGTGCTGCTGCTGCCCAGGAGATCTTGCCAGGTGTAGATCCCTGCAGGTGTTGGGTCCCCCCTTCCCCCCTGGGTCGGGGCCTGGATCGGGGCCCCTGTCGACGGGCCCCAGGGAGGGCGCTTTCCTTACGGGGGGGGTCTTCCTTTATCCCCCCTCCTCTCCCTCCCTCTTTACCTCTTGGTCCTCCGCCTCCCTGGCTCCGGATTAGTCCGCTTTCCTTGTCTGCAATAGAAAGGGGGGCGGCGGCGACGGGGGGGGCTCTTCAGTGACGCCCCTCCTCCTTTCCCGGTCTGGGAACTTCCGGCGCGTTTCGCGGCGACACTTCCGGCTCCTTTTAGACGCGCGCATCCCTAGAGCTACGAAATTAGAGCAGCCCCTCCCTGTGTCCGGAGGGGAAGGAGACGGGACGGCGCTGCCTCTGGCCTCCTGCTCTGGGGGCTCCATGGGGACCCGGCCCCCGCCCCCCAACTGCCTCTCCTCCTCACGGGGAGTCTCACTGGGGTCTCCTTCTGGGCCTCCTTCTGCATGCCAAGCACTCAACCGGGGTCCTTCTGCATGCAGAGCAACTAAGCCCCCTAACAGCCAAGCCCCGCTTCAAACACCAGCCCTCCCCTCCCCCCGTTAAAAGACCACCCCCTGGATTCAGAGGCAGTGAGGGATTCCAGCCAGACAGAGGGGCCCTTGCTCTGGGATTCCCTTCCCAGCAGGGAGACTTCAAAAGCCCCCCCCCATGCCTCCCCCTTCCTTCATTTAGTAGGGAGACTTTTCATCTTGTGGTTGGGTTATTTCAAATTCAGTTTTTCTCTCTTTTAATGCTGTTGTTGGTTTCCTTGTTTAAATTTTTCTGTTCACTAGTGATATTTCACATAGCCTTTGTGAATGCAAAGCCAATTCTGGCTCTTATGATCCCTGCAGGGTATTAAGTGTTGTTCTAACCTCCCTATTGCAGGTGGAAAGAGGAATGTGGGGCTTGCTTATAATATCTTAGGGTGGCAGGATTAAGATTTGGGACTGGCACTTTCAGATTCAGAGCCACTTTTCGCATGAGATTTCTTCCAACTACTGGAGGAAAGTATGTCTGAGGTTTATGACAGAAATATAATTATTACGGGTGAATTTAATGGAGTAGTATCACTGGACTATGACAGAACACTGAGGGAAAGTGTCTCAGAAGAAGGCAAAATACCAAATACTTTTTTGATTATATCATTATATCATTGCCTGCCTACCAGAGGGACTGGACACATTCCAATTTGCTTATAAAACGAAAAGATCGACAGAGGACACTGTGGCGATTGCCCTCCATGCTGTTCTTGCACATTTTGAGCAATGGGGGGGGGGGTTATGCCAGACTGCTTTTTTTAGATTTCAGCTCGGCATGTAAAACCATTCTACCACAACGTCTGATGTCTAAACTGGAAGATCTGGGGCTTCCGTTATCACTGTGTGGGTAGATATTGGACTTTCTGTCAGACCACCCCCAGAGGGTTCGGTTGGGCCCTTATACCTCTAATACGCTTAAGACTTAACACAGGAACACCACAGGGATGCGTACTTAGTCCACTCCTTTATATTCTCTACACGTACGATTGTGTCACTGCGCACCCTAGTAATAGGGTTGGCAAATTTGGAGATGACACAACCGTGATTGGGCTCATCTCTGAAAGGGAGGGTGAAACGGACTATAGAGATGAGGTGGAGCGGCTGACAGAGTGGTGCAGAGCTAACAACTTGCTCATAAATACAAGGAGCTTGTGGTGGACTTCAGGAGACAGAAGAGCAATGTCCAGCCACTTTTGATTGATGGGGTCTGTGTGGAGAGGGTAACAACGTTCAGATTTTTGGGTATTGAATTACAAGAGGATCTGTCCTGGAGTGTCAACACAAGGGGGCTTGTGAAGAAGGCGCAGCAGAGACTGTACTTTTTGAGAATCCTAAGGAAAAACCATCTTCCGCAGAAACTGCTGCTTGCCTTTGTTACCGGAAAATCCGAGGGCTCTCTTGGACAAGACACCAACCAGAGCAATTCAGAGCAAAACAGCAGCCAGTAGGCTCGGTCTTTATTCAAAGGAAAAGACTGTCGCGACAGGACTCCCACCGCCCACGAGGTGAAGCAAGATGTAAGCCCCGAACAAAGGGAGACCCTAACTTTTATTAGTTACTAATCCCTGAAGCTACACCCTCAAATTACATCATATTTACATCACGATTAAGTCAGAAAACAGGAGGAGTCAGGGGAGGGACTGGGCAGGTAACCCGAGTATCTCAACACCTGGTCAGTGTCCCTCTCCCCCTCCCTTGTAAGTCAATTTGAAAGTCAAAGAAAAAAGGTGCAGTTTCCTGCCCCCTGAGGGAATCCGGACACAGTCCCTTTGTCTTGGAAGGGGCAGAATACACCATCGTATGCAGTCCATTGTGTCCTTGGCGGTCTGGTGTCTGCGCCCATCAAGCAAGCCTTCAGGGTAAACAGATCAGTTGGGAGGAGACGCTGTGTACGTGCTCGTTCGTTCGGTTGGGGGATTATGGCTGGTCGGAGTCAGGTCACCCCCCTTTGATAGTCCTTGTAATTTAGAGCAGAATAAAAGCGGTCCGATGAAAATCCAATGTACAGCTGATTTTTGGTGAATATAAAACGACAAAGGCTTTGAAGTTCAAACCAACCCCAAGTTTCGGAAACAATGTAGCAAGGCCTTGATAGGATTAGTCACGGTCAATTGAATTAGGAAATGTTGTATCAGCGAGCTGTCAAACAGGGGAAGTAGCGAATGCCAGCTGCAGTACCAGCGTAGCCGCCGCCAGGGGCGCTGTTCGCTAATGCGGATTGGTTGAGGCGGCTGACCCAGGGTTCGGTCGCCCGGTCTACTCATGTCAAAGATAGGGCGATACGGAGCGCTATAACGAAAAGCTGTCAGGCTAGCGCTTCCTTATTTACGGAAGGCTATTTTAGGAGATGACCCTCTAAAGGGACATCTCCGGGGTCAGGGAGGGGGACGTGTGCATGTGTGAGTGTGGTGCTTGTGCATTACACGTGGGTGTGAATGAAGGGGGGGTCTCCGGCGACACCTTCTATCACTGTGCCATTGAGAGCGTGCTCACTTATGGCTTATGTGTGTGGTACGGAAGCTGTACTACCCAGGACAGGATGGGGTTGTGCAGAGTTTTGAAGGCAGCAGAGAGCATTGTTGGCTGCCCACTCTCCACCTTAGAGCAGATTTATGCCACAAGGTGCCATAGGAAGGCACTGGACATAGTAAAAGATCCATCGCATCCTGGTCACTGTCTCTTCAACCTCCTGCCATCGGGACGGAGATACAGGACGATGAAGACAAGAACGAGCCGTCTCAAGAACAGCTTCTTCTCCAGAGCGATCTCGGCTCTGAATGGGAAACCTGGACTTTGAAAGTTATCTAATCTTCCTTGCTGTATTATACTGTATTGTTTTAATTAGTGTTTTTATAGTTGTTCTGATTTTGTGTGGAGTGCCCTACCTGGGTGGATGGAGCAGCCAAGTAAATTTCGTTGTCCCTGAGAGGGGGCAATGACAATAAAGATATTATTATTATTATTATTATTATTATTATTATTATTATTATTATTATTATTATTATTATTATTATTATATATGGTTACAACAATGGATCTACTAGATCAGGGGTCAGCAGACTTTTTCAGCAGGAGGCCAGTCCACTGTCCCTCAGACCTTGTTGGGGGCCAGACTATATTTCGGGGGGAAATGAGCGATTTTGGCCCGCCCGCAAAGAGGCCTGAAGATGTTTGGCTTTACCTGTCCCAGTTGTCGTCCCAATAGCCCCAGTTGGTCTTCTCCAGCCGGGTGCCAGGGCAGGTTGGAGGCAGAAGCAGAAGCCGGTGAAGACAGAAGCAGCAGCCCCGGCGGAGCCACGGACGGAGGCAGGGTAACGGGGGCATTGCCAGAGCATTTACCCACCAACTGCTGCTCTTCCCAACCCGCAAGTGGCAGCTGCGGCCGCTGAAACAAACCGCCTGAATGCCATGGGAGGAATGAAGGAGGGAAGGGGTGACGAAGAAAGCGCGTGAGGAAGCGGCATGGAGAAGGTGCGCAGAAAAGGAAGGAAGGGCGGACTGAGGGAGAGAGAGGAGGAGCATGAGGAAAACTCAGCAGCAGCCGGCAGCCAGCGTCACACCCCCTTCCCAGCACCACCCTTCTGAGGCAGGCAGGCGTTGATGGCACCCGGTGTTAAAAATCATTTGGAAATATGGGGCAGGATGAAACTTTCACTTTTACGAAGGATTTCAACCATAAAGATTTACCTAAGATACTGTTTGTATTCTAAATGATACCAATAATAAATAATACAAGCTTCTTTAACAAATGGCAAAGAGATATTTCATGATTACTCTGGCAGGGGGAAAACACCAAGAATACAGTATAAAATTTGGATAGATACTAAAAATAGAGGTGGCTTTGCACTGCTAGATTTTCTACTATGAAGCAGCCTCTTTGTGTTGGTTAAAAGAATGGATATTGTTGGACAACACACAATTGCTGGATACCCAGTGGAATCTTGGTTGTTGAACGCTTCGGAAGTCGAACGTTTGGGGCTTTCAAATGCCAACAACCCAGAAGTGAATGTTTCCATTTTTGAATGCAATACGTAAATAAAATTATATACAGTATTAATAAAATTATCTATATATAAAGCAATTGAAGCACTTCCCACACTCATTCCATTCAAACTATTTATGATTTTTCAGTTTGTGGATTGTCCTTGCGAGTCCATTGATGTTTCGTAGGAACATCAGGACTGAAGCTCTATGTACGCTCCATATACGTAAGTGGTTTTCCCTCTTTGAGTTTGCTGGTGTTTGCCAAGGTTTCCACTTCTATTGAAGGTTTCCACTTTTATTGACACTCTTTCCACACTCCATACATTTATTTGCTTGTCCCCGAGTAAGTCTGTTGATGTCGTCTAAGTTTCCTGTGTGTGAAATTAGGGTTCCACTCTGAAAGAAACTCTTTCAACTCTCCATACATTTAAATGGTTTCTCCCGTGTGAGTCCGTTGATGTCTTCTAACATTTCCAACATCGGTGAAGCTCTTTCCACACTCCTTACATTTAAATGGTTTCTCCCCGTGTAAGTCCATTGATGTTTTCTAAGTGTTCCACTCCGACTGAAGCTCTTTCCACACTCCATGCATTTAAATGGTTTCTCCCCAGTGTGAGTTTGATGATGTGCATTCAGGTTTGAACTCTGACTGAAGCTTGCTCCACATTCCACGCATTTAAATGGTTTCTCTCCAGTGTGAGTATGATAATGGGTTCTCAGCGCTCTACTCTCAATAAAACTCCTTCCACATTCCATGCATTTAAATGGTTTCTCCCCCGTGTGACTCCGTTGATGAATTCTAAGGTCTCCACTCTGAGTGAAACTCTTTCCACATTCCATGCATTTAAATGGTTTCTCCCCTGTGTGAGTCCGTTGATGAATTCTAAGGTGTCCACTTCGACTGAAGCTCTTTCCACACGCAATGCATTTAAATGGTTTCTCCCCCGTGTGAGTCCGTTGATGAATTCTAAGTTTTTCACTCTCAGTGAAGCTCTTTCCACACTCCATGCATTTAAATGGTTTCTCCCCTGTGTGAGTTCGTTGATGTTTTCTAAGGTTTCCACTCTGACTGAAGCTCTTTCCACACTCCATGCATTTAAATGATTTCTCCCCTGTGTGACTCCGTTGATGAATTCTAAGGCTTCCGCTAGTAGTAAAGCTCTTTCCACACTCCATACATTCAAATGGTTTCTCCCCTGTGTGACTCCGTTGATGAATTCTAAGGTGTCCACTAGTAGTGAAGCTCTTTCCACAGTCCATGCATTTAAATGGTTTCTCCCCCGTGTGAGTCCGTTGATGCATTCTAAGGTGTCCACTCTGACTGAAGCTCTTTCCACATTCCATGCATTTAAATGGTTTCTCCCCTGTGTGAGTCTGTTGATGCATTCTAAGGTTTCCACTCTGACTGAAGCTCTTTCCACATTCCATGCATTTAAATGGTTTCTCCCCTGTGTGAGTCTGTTGATGCATTCTAAGGTTTCCACTGTGACTGAAGCTCTTTCCACATTCCATGCACTTAAATGGTTTCTCCCCCGTGTGAGTCCGTTGATGAATTCTAAGTATTTCACTCTGACTAAAGCTCTTTACACATTCCATGCATTTAAATGGTTTCTCCCCTGTGTGACTCCGTTGATGAATTCTAAGGCTTCCGCTAGTAGTGAAGCTCTTTCCACACTCCAAGCATTTAAATGGTGTCTCCCCTGTGTGAGTTCGTTGATGAATGCTAAGGTCTCCACTCTGACTGAAGCTCTTTCCACATTCCATGCATTTAAATGGTTTCTCTCCTGTGTGAGTCCGTTGATGAATTCTAAGTTTTCCACTGTCAGTGAAGCTCCTTCCACACTCCATACTTTCACACTGTTTATGTTCTCTCTTTTCACACTCCATTTATTTAAATGGTTTCTTCGTTAGTTCCATTGGACATGGCCCACCAGGATTCTGACTGCCTTCTCCTTTGTCTTGATTCAATGGGGTGATGAGAAAATCCTATTTGTTTTCTAGGAAGAGAACAAAGTACTATTACAATTAGCACCTGCTCTTATTTTAAAGTTTTTTACAATCTCTCCAAATTCTTAGGCAAATGAAATAATGTAAAATAATGGTCATGCATCATCAGCCTTTTATAACCCTTAATTATTGTTAATGAAGCAGTAGTATATTAGAATACGGTTGAACTGTGGGCTTTACGTTTGATAAAAAGTGGTTTATCACAAGAAAGGGAGCTGCTCTATGTTCCATGAACCTGGCCAATATTCATCAGGGTCCTAAATTCATCATGAAGTTATTCATCCACTGCACTATAATCCTCCACCCCTTGGGCCACATTTTGTCCCCTTCGAGCTCTAGATCTTTATTCATCACCTGAACAGTCCCTTTGGCCTCAGGAGGTCCATACTGACCATTTTGGGAGACCCATATATAAGTTTAGTGACAGGGCTTGGTGCTTGTGGTCGGTTGAAGGAGTGCTCAGTTGGAGAATGTTCTTGGGGTTGGACCTCCATCTCTCAGCCTTGCATTATGGAATCGAGAGAGCTGGAGATGCAGAAGGAAAGCAGCTGGAGCCTGACCGCTGGGAAGGCCAGATTGAGACACCCGCCCCAATTAGGATTTATAATAATTATATGCCACCGGGTCTCGCACCTGCCTCCTGACACTGGCCTATCTTAGCAGAGATTCCCTGTCCAGGCATCTCTCACTGTTCTTCCTCCTTTGCCCTGGGTGGCCAAGGGCTTCTGGATAATCTAGCTCTGCTCCAACTGGGAATTATTTATTAAATAATAATAATAATAATAATAATAATAATAATAATAATAATAATAATTTATTATTTGTACCCCACCCATCTGGCTGGGTTTCCGCAGCCACTCTGGGCGGCTTCCATAGAAACCAAAAATACATTAAATTGTTATACCTCTCTTCATCTGAATATCACAAGATAAAAATATGTGTGACACTGAAATAGGTGAGTATTAAAGGTGAATAACACTGCTTGTTGGAAAGAAAAGAAAGAAGATGAAACCCATGGTGCGAGTGGAAAGTGCAGAGTTTTGAGAATTTAAAAGACAAAGTGCGAGACTGGCTTCACTATTATCAAATATTGGAGGCTTACAAGCTGGACAGGAAAATTGGCTTTCAGGTGGAAAAATCAAAATTGGAAACAGAGTTGTTAGAATCCAAAACTAAGAATTTGTCAAAAATGTATAACCTGCTGCTGAAATGGAATACGCAGGATGAAACGGTTAAATCAGCTATGATTAAGTGGGCGCAAGATATTGGACACAACATTATGTTTGCTGACTGGGAAAGGTTGTGGACCACCGGCATGAAATTCACGGCATGTAATGCCTTGAGAGAGAATATTATGAAAATGATTTATAGGTGGTACATGACCCCAGTCAAGCTTGCAAAAATTTACCACTTATCAGATAACAAATGTTGGAAATGTAAAGAAAATGAAGGTACATTCTTTCACATTTGGTGGACATGCCCAAAGATTAAGGCTTTCTGGGAAATGATATATAATGAAATGAAAAAGGTATTTAAATATACCTTTTTGAAGAAACTAGAGGCCTTTCTCCTGGGTATGGTTAGCCATGTGGTGTTAAAGAAGGACAGAACTTTTTTATGTATGCTACAACAGCAGCAAGGATACTTATTGCAAAGTATTGGAAGACACAAGATCTACCCATCCTGGAAGAATGGCAGATGAAGATGGTAGACTACATGGGACTGGCAGAGATGACTGGCAGAATCCGGGACCAGGAGAAAGAGACAGTGGAAGAAGATTGGGAGAAATTTAAAGACTATCTTAACAAACACTGTGTAATGGGACGATGAGCTGCTTGTGCGTAAAATGCAAGTCCCTCAGAGTTTGATCAGGTTTTCAAACCTCTGCCTGTGACGGAGCCCCTCCAGCATGGCTGCGTCAATCACTAGTAGAATCCGAAAGTGGCTGCTTTCGGAATCGTTTCCAACATAAAAGCTCCTTAACGGAAACACGTCGTCTGGCCTCTCGGCGTGACAGTTTCCGTCGAGGTGTGGGTGTCCCTATAGGAGGTCCTGAGACCTCCCCACTGGTTTCGCTTGAAGCGTCTCTGAGCCATCCCTCCGACTCACTTTCCCTTGGAGTTCCTGCTCGCCCTCTACTGGTGCCTTCTTCCGCTGCTACTGCTCTCTCAACCTCAGGGAGCCTTTGCACCTGCGGCGCTTTAGATGTCAGTTCCCTGACATCCACCTCCCCTCCAGGGCCCCCTTCACCCCCTCCCGTCTCCTCTCCTACTGGCGGTGAGGAGGTAAAACCCCTGAAAGAACCTCCTTCATCTTCCGACGTCGCGAACACTTCCTTCCACTTGTTGCTGTTCCTACTCTCTAGATACTCTTCGTCATCAGAGTCCACTCCATCCTCCAACTCCGACTCCTCAAACCCTTCCATTTCCTCTTCCTCATCGGTGGTGCCGAAATACTCCCTCCTAAACCTTGCTATAGGCTGAGGTTTCCTCGGGAACCTTTGGTGGAACGTTTCTGTTAAAACCTCGTCATTTACTTCCTCTGCACTTACCCAGGTGTTTTCTGACTCCGGTTCCCCTTCCCACGCCACCAAATACTCCACCTGATTACCCTTCCACCTGGAATCGAGGATTTCTGCTACATGGTTGCGGCGTTCCCTCTCTTCCAAGGCTGGCCCCCTGACGTGCTCCCCTTCACGTCCCCCCCTGTATGGTGACAGTAACGACCTGTGGAACACTGGGTGCAATTTCATGTGGTTGGGTAATCGGAGTTTGAAAGCTACCGGGTTGACCTGCTGAATCACCTCAAAGGGTCCCAATCTTCTGGGCCTCAGTTTCTTACAACCCCCTTTGAACGGCAACCCTTGGGTTGACAACCACACTTGATCCCCCACCCTTATGGTTTCACCTTCCCTTCTGTTCTTGTCTGCCTGCTTCTTATATTGTGCCTTGGCCCTTTCTAAGTTGAGCTGGAGCTGCTGATGGATGGCTTCCATCTCTTCTACAAAATGTTCAGCCGCTGGAACGCTCCATCTCTCCCCTCCTTCCCCTGGAAATGCCCTGGGGTGACACCCGTAATTGGCCAAAAAGGGACTCATCCCTGTGGACACATTCTCCGCATTATTGTAGGCAAATTCTGCCAACGCCAACTTTTCGACCCAATCGTTCTCTCTGTCATTGACATAACACCTAAGATATTGTTGAAGAATGCCATTTGCCCTTTCCGCCTGCCCGTTAGTTTCAGGGTGCCGGGCAGTTGAAAAATTAACTTCCACGTGTAGCAAGCTCATGAGCTTCCTCCAGAACCTGGAAGTAAATTGTTTGCCTCGATCTGAGATCACCCTCGAGGGAGCCCCGTGCAACCTAAAGATATGTTCCACAAACAACTTCGCCGTTTCTTCCGCTGTGACTGCATGTGAGCATGCTACAAAATGGCACATCTTAGTTAACAGGTCTACTACTACCATGATGGCTGTTTTCCCCTTGGACCTTGGCAGATCCGTCATAAAATCTATTGATATCGCTTCCCAAGGCCGTTCTGGTGTGGGTAAAGGTTCTAATAACCCTGCCGGCGCCCTTCTTTCCCCTTTTGCTCGCTGACATTGGTCACAACCTCTTACATACTCCCTTACATCTTCCCTCACCTTAGGCCACCAAAATTCCCTGGTAACCAACCACATGGTTTTGTGTTGCCCAAAATGTCCCGCCGTGGGGCTATCATGCAACTGCTTGAGTACTCTCCCCCTCAATTCACCTTCAGGTATGTACAGTGCTCCTTTGTAATACAATGCCCCATTTCTTTCCTCAAAACCTCCGGGGCTCTTGCCCTCCCCCCTGAGACCTCTGAGCTTTTCCTGGGCATATTCATCATTTTCCGTTTCCTCCACCAGTTCCCGTTGCCCCACCAGCGCCGCCCCACACACCCAGCGGTCCTCCGGGATGACATGTCTCTCTTCGATCACCTCCTCCCCTTCCCAATATTCTGGTTTGCGTGAGAGCGCATCCGCCCTGACGTTTTCTGGGCCTGGCACATAACAAATCTCAAAGTTAAATTTGGAGAATTCCTGTGCCCATCTCACTTGTCGTTGGTTGAGCACTCGAGCTGTTCTCCAATACTCTAAATTTTTGTGGTCGGTGCACACTTGCACCTTGTGTTGTGCCCCAATTAATAAATGTCTCCACCTCCGGAATGCTTCGTGAATGGCAAGTAGTTCCCTGTCATACACCGTGTAATTCCTCTCGGACTTATTCAGTTTCCGCGAGAAGAATGCACACGGTCTCCACTCCGACGCACTCCTCCCCGGTTGAAGAAGGACCGCCCCTATAGCCCGGTCTGATGCATCTGTTTCCACTCTCATGGGTTTTTGTAAATCCACATGCAGAAGTTGTTCTTCCGAGGCGAAAGCCTTTTTCAGTTCTTCAAAGGCTCGATCCGCCTCCACCGTCCAAACAAATTTTTTCTTGCTGCTGAGGCAGTCGGTGATGGGCGCCGTCAAGTGGGCAAAGTTCTTGATGAACTTCCGATAAAAGTTCCCAAACCCCAAGAATCTTTGCACGTCCTTCTTGGTCTTCGGTGTCTTCCATTCCAGTACCGCTTGAACCTTGCCTGGATCCATGGCCAATCCCTTGTCTGACAAGCGGTACCCCAGGAATTCCACCTCCTTGGTATGAAACTGGCACTTCTCCAGTTTCACCCACAGCTGGTTGGCTTGCAGTCTGCCCAACACTTCTCGAACGTCCCTCACATGCTGTTCCTCATCTTCCGAATACACCAACACGTCGTCTAAAAAGGCCACACAGTTCTTGTAGAGCAACGGTCCCAGAACGTGGTTTATAAACGCTTGAAAACAGGCGGAGCCCCCTTGGAGACCGAAGGGCATAACGAGGTATTCAAAGGCTCCCAAAGGGGTAAACATGGTGGTCTTCCATTCATCTCCCTTCCTTATGCGTATCAGATTGTATGCCCCCCGCAAGTCCAGTTTGGTAAAAATCTTTCCCTTCCTTACTCTGGTCAAAATGTCGTCAATTCGAGGCATAGGGAAAGCCAGGGGCTCCGACACTGCATTGAGGGCCCGGAAGTCACACACCAATCTCGGCTTGTCTGTGTTCCTTTTGTCCACAAAAAACACTGGGCTGCCCCCCACCGCTCGGGACTCTCTGATGAAACCTCGCTTCAAGTTTTTGTCAATGAACTCCCTCAGCTCCTGCATCTCCCTGTCTGACATGGCGTACAGCTTGCCTACTGGGAGTTGGGCCCCTGGGAGTAGGTTGATTTGACAGTCAAAGGGTCTGTGCGGTGGCAGTTTGTCTGCTTCCTTTTCGCTGAATACGTTGCTCAGATCTGCGTATTGCGGTGGCACCTTCCCTTCGCCCATCACTTCCATCCCTGCTAGGGTGACTCTGTCTCCTCCCGAGACCTTCCCCTCCTTGCAGTGTTCTAGGCAATGCGCTGACCCAAAGGAGACCACCCTCTGATGCCAGCCCACTAGTGGATCGTGTAGCGCCAGCCAGCTCATTCCCAAAATGATGGGCGCTCCTCCCAGGATGGCCACATTAAACGCTATCTGTTCGGTGTGCCTTGCCACTCTCATTATCATCGGGACAGTCTGTTGGCTGACTTCTCCCCCCAACAGCTCTCTGCCGTCAATCGTAGTCACCTGCAAGGGGTTACTTAAAGGGAAGGTCTGTATCTGGTGCTCAGCTGCAAACTCCTTACTCATGAAATTACAGGAGCTGCCTGAATCCAAAAGCGCCTTGACCTTTAGTGGGTGTCCGTTTGGCAGTTCTAGCAACACCTCTATCACTAAAGCAGGTCTGGGAGGTTCTGGCATGGGCACTTTCATTGCTCTTTGGCCTGGCTGCTGTGCCCCGACGGTGGCAGCCAGGCGTTGGCTTTTACTGGTTCCGTGCCTTCCTCTTCCTTTCCCCCAACAGCTCCTGCCATCCCTTGCCATTCCTTTCTTTGTGGGCAGACTCTGGCAAAGTGCCCTGGCTGTTGGCAGAGATAACATCTCTTGGCGCTCTTTCCCTCCTTCTTCCGCCCTTCACTGGGATTTGAAACTGCGCGCGCCCGCGCTGTTCCAACTTCCATCGGCTCTGCCGGCGGGAAAGGTGGCTCTGGAATGTCTGGAATGCGGAACTCCCTCCAACGGTCTCCTTTCCCTTCCCGCCTTTCCAAAGCCCTCGCCTCCTGGCGCGCTCCTATGGCCAGCGCAGATTTGGTTAATTGGTCCATGGACTCCGCCCTGGGCCCCCGGGAAAGCTCATCTTTGACGGTTGCAGAAAGCCCCTCTTCGAAAAGCATTTGAATGGGGTCCGCTGATAGATCCCACCCCAATTTATGAATCAGCATAGTAAATTCAGTCCAGTACTCACGGACAGATCTGCTTCCTTGCTTGCAAGCCATTAACTGTCTCCGCACCACCCCTTGCTCAATATCGCTGGAAAACATCAGGTCCATGGCACGAAAAAACTTCCTCGTGTCCTTTAAGATCTCATTATTCGCTGCCATCAGGGGTCTAACCCAATCTTTCGCCCCGGATTCGAGATGGCCAATCACATACGCCACTCGCGATTCCTCATCGGGGAAGTCATCAAACTGCAAGTTTAGAGCGTATTGCATCTCTGTTCTAAAGGCATGATAGTTCCTGGGATCCCCCCCAAACTTCTGCACCAATCCTGGTACCTTTCTGGCGAGCGGGGTGGTTTTCTCCTTTCCCTTTTCTGCATCCTGAGCCCTCCTCTCCTCAAGCCTCGCCGTTTGCAGCGCCAACTGGATCTCCAACGCTCTGCACTTTTCTTCCAGGCTTGGACCCCCTCCAGCTGCTGCTGCACCCCCGGTTCCGGCTGGGTTGCTCATGATGCTTCTCTGTGCACAAGCTGGCTTTCGGTGACTTTCGGATTGCTGTAATGGGACGATGAGCTGCTTGTGCGTAAAATGCAAGTCCCTCAGAGTTTGATCAGGTTTTCAAACCTCTGCCTGTGACGGAGCCCCTCCAGCATGGCTGCGTCAATCACTAGTAGAATCCGAAAGTGGCTGCTTTCGGAATCGTTTCCAACATAAAAGCTCCTTAACGGAAACACGTCGTCTGGCCTCTCGGCGTGACAGTTTCCGTCGAGGTGTGGGTGTCCCTATAGGAGGTCCTGAGACCTCCCCACTGGTTTCGCTTGAAGCGTCTCTGAGCCATCCCTCCGACTCACTTTCCCTTGGAGTTCCTGCTCGCCCTCTACTGGTGCCTTCTTCCGCTGCTACTGCTCTCTCAACCTCAGGGAGCCTTTGCACCTGCGGCGCTTTAGATGTCAGTTCCCTGACACACTGTAAAATTAATGAAGGCTAGAATGACATGGGTTTAAAAATTAATGGTTTTCAGCGGTGTTTATTAAGGAAAAGGAAAAGAAAGATCAAAAACTAATGGGAAATAAGGGAGAGGATTTGCTGATTGGATAATGAAATTACAATACAGAAGGGGGAGGTATGAGGAGGTCGGGGAAATAAGGTTTAAGAAAAAAAAAGGATTGAAATTATACTTGTTTTTGTTTGTGTATGTTTGTAATGTTGTTTGTGTTTATGTGTATAATTGGAAATTTTAATAAATATCATTCTTTAAAAATATATTATTATTAATAATAATAATAATAATAAAAAAGTGTAATGAAGAAACCAATCTTCAAATCAGTTTCATATTCCCTGGCTGTATTTCTCAGCCACGACTGTGACTCAGAATCTTAGCCACACTTTATTCTAGAATATCAACTGGACATAGGAGCCAGACAATCCCTGGGACTTCATCCAGACATTTCTTTAGTGTGGGCAGCAGCAGCGGAGAAAGGAAGGAAGCAACTTTGGGGGCAAACCATTTCCTTCTGAAGGTCTTCCCCCGCGGCCAGCAGGGTTGATAAACTGCTCAGTGGAGACACCTTGGCTTTATACTGCTAGGTTCTGAATATCAATCACAATCCCTTGGAAATGTCTCAAGAACCCTTAAGATCCAATTTCACTAACTCCCAAGTAACACTGAGCCCTAGAGGAACCTTCTATGCTGAGGTGAGGCACCTCTGGCCCTCCAGATGTGGTTGGACTCAAAGTACCACCTGCCCAAGCAAGGATGGCCCATGGCCAGGGAGGATGGGAGTCTTATCTGGGGGGACACACTTTCCCCTTCTTCCCCCTTCTCTGAAAATGCAGAATGGGGGAGGTGGGGCACATTGACACACCAACAATATTTCAATATGAAGAAATGATATTCCTGTCGCGACATCACCCAAATGTGCCTATACATGTATGAGTAGAACAGTTGCGACTGCGCTGGCTGCCAGTTAGGCGTTTGAAGAGAGTAGGTGTGTTTTTAGCACGACCATCTAAAAATTATGTGAAATGTAAAAGTGTTCCAACACTTTTTTACATCATTTAGTTAAGGTTTAAAAATACCAAAGGTAAGTTATTCCACTCAGTAATCAGGATTACAGGTGATTTTCAAATAAGTTCAGTGGCTTTATTAGATTTTTGAAAATATCCGTCGGGGCACTTTGATACACTAAGGGTTAGCGCCTCCAGTAATGGCTGAATTCCTCTGATCGGGAGGAACTTGCTTTGTGGAAATCTGGGTCTGGCCGCCACGGCAAAGGCGGAAACCCACTAAAAATCACAGGCAGGAGAAGCCTGTGAATGTGGAATTCGGCTGGCACCTTTTGCGCCTCCTCTACTCGCGGGGAAACACGTTTTCGGGGATCCGGAGCGACGTGGGGTGATATGAAGAAGACTTGCAGAAGGGACTTGGGAAAGAGTTAAGAGCCTTGGACAGAAGATCACCAGGTTGATGGACTATATGGAATTGACGGAGATGCCTGGCAGGGTCCGAGACCAGCGAGAGGAGACGGTGGAAGAAGATTGGGAAAGGTTTAAAGTTTATCTATGGAAATAGAGTGGTGCCCCACAAGACGAATGCCTCACAAGACGGAAAACTCGCTAGGCAAAAGAGTTTTCCGTTTTGAAGGTGCTTCGCAAAACGAATTTCCTATGGGCTTGCTTCACAAGACGAAAATGTCTTGTGAGTTCCTGCGGGGTTTTTTCCTCCCCCCCTTTTTCTAAGCCGCTAAGCCGCTTATCCGCTAAGCCGATAAGCTGCTAATAGCGCTAATCCGCTAAGCCGTCAATGGGCTTGCTTCGCAAGACGAAAAAAACCGCAAGACGAAGAGACTCGCGGAACGGATTCTTTTCGTCTTGCAAGGCACCACCGTAATGTAAAATTAATGAGTGTTAGAAAAATTTTGGAATGAAATTATATGGCTTTAGTAGAAATGTTATAAGGAATTAAGCATAAATAAGTATTTTAGTATTAATGGGAAATAAGGTTAAAATATGTTGAGATAACTATAGAGAAAGATGGAAAGGACTTGCTGAAATAATTTATAGAAATGGGAGGTGAGAGGAGGTTGATGAAACAAGGGAATGAAAGAGAGGGTATTGAGATGGTATGATGTGTGTCCTATGGGGCGAATGCAGGCTTTCGCTGAAGAGCTCTCCAGGCTTCGTGCAAATCTCCGCAAGACGCAGGAGCCCGGCGCTGGACTCCCACGGCTTGCAGAGAGTTGCCTGTTCTGGGGGCTGGGTTCAGGGGAAGCTTGGGCTTCCCCCGCCCCAGCCCTGTACCAGGGGAAAAAAAATAATCCCCCCCCCTTTATTTCCCCCCAAAAAAACTAGGTGCGCCTTATGGGATGGTGTGTCCTATAGGGCGAAAAATAAGGTGATTATCTTATTTTTTAATAAGCATTTTGTTTAAATCACTATTTTTTGACTACCTAATGTGAGTTCTTATACTTTTTAAAGTTTTTCCCATGGGCCTTAGGTTGCCTATGCCTGGGATAGAGGGTTAAATCAGGGCAGGCCAAATGGGACTCAGCTCCGTCCCCTCCTTGCCCCTCCCTGCATCTGCTACCTGAGGGGGCTGCCTCAGTCTCCCTCACGGGCGAGCAGGCCCTGAGAACAGCCTTCTCGCTGCCTTCCAAAATACATTCATACCTCGGGTTACAGACGCTTTGTGTTGTGTGTCTTCTGGTTGTGCACAGCGCCGAACCCAGAAGTACCAGAACAGGTTAATTCCAGGTTTCAGCCCTCGCGCATGTGCAGAACCGCTAAATCACGCTTTGCGCATATGCAGAAGCACCGAATTGCAACCCACACATGCGCAGACCCGGCGCTGCGGGTTGTGAATTTGCCTCCCGCACGGATTACGTTCGCAACCTGAACATCCACTGCACAGGAAACATGGCACAGAAGACCTTGGAGTCTCACTGTGGAACACAACAACAACAACAACATCGATTGGTTATATGTCACTTTGGGCTGCTCTGGGCGGTGGCGTAGGGTGTCCCCGTTACAACAGCCCTGCAAAATAGACCGGAGTTGCTACGCGCTTTTGGGACTTGGAAGAGTAACTTACAGCAACCGTAAAGGGCAGACCAGTGTCGTCATTACGGGGGCCTCTTTTAAATAGGGGTGGTGTTTGGGACTTCCGGGTTAGCGCCATTGGCGAATGGCGGAGTTCCTCCGACCGGAGGAATGGGCTCCATGGAAACTGGGTCCTCCCGCCGCGGCGAAGGCGGGGACCCGCTAGAAACCCCAGGTGGAGGAAGCCTGGGAATGTGGGGTTCAGCAGTGCCCCAGGAGCACCTCCCCTATTCGCGGGGAACCCCATTTTGGGGCTCCGGAGCGAAATAGGGTGAGCAGCGCAGTGCTGCGAACTGATTGCTACTTTCACGGAGGGAAGCTGCATAGCCATTGCCGGAGAGCGCTGACTTTTTCCTGTTGACAATTGGACTCTAAACAAGTACCCGTGAGTAGAAACGGAAAATTGGATCAAGAAATACCCTAATTTGGCATCGAAGCGGGAAGGTTCAAAACAGGAAGTCCGCCTTCCGCTTTTTGTAAATAGTCTGAAGCAAAAATCTTGTAAGCTAATAGCTTGGGAAATTGTTTTGCAAAGGTCGAAATTTCCTTCTTTTGTAACCACCAAAACCCCCAATTTGACCGTTTAAGCCTGCAGGAGAGGGAGTAAAGAAAAATAAGTTTCCACCGTCTCAAACCTGGGAACGGGGGTCAGAGACAGAAATTGTCTGAGACGTCCATTGGCTGCGAATGGAACATTTTGACAGATAGCCAAAAAAGAGAAACAAATTGATTCCAATGTTGCCTTTTGCATTCTAAAGAAACAAAATACTTGAAAATTGAAAGTAACTTTCTTTTGTTGGATATGCTTTGAAAAGTTACAGATAGGTAGCCGTGTTGGTCTGCCATAGTCAAAACAAAAAATTCCTTCCAGTAGCACCTTAAAGACCAACTAAGTTAGTTCTAGGTATGAGCTTTCATGTGCATGCACACGAAAAAGGGACGTTGCAGGAAAATTGTGTATCTGAAGAAGTGTGCATGCACACGAAAGCTCATACCTAGAACTAACTTAGTTGGTCTTTAAGGTGCTACTGGAAGGAATTTTTTGTTATGCTTTGAAAAGACGGTTACAAATAGAAATTGCCTCCTCTAGAGGGAGCTTGTCAAATTGTTGCTGCAGTTTACTTGAGGATTTCACAGCTGCAAGATTAAGATCGTGGAAACAGACTGTGACCTTGAATAAAAATGTGTGTGAAGGAAGCTCTGGTGCTTGTTTTTTGCAAGACGAGTGCTTCGCTGGAGCAGCTGCATAAGAAGATGGATTTGAAGAATGAGAAGTTGGATTTGATGACTGTTGTTGTCAGGGAATGTGAACAAACAGGGAATATTGACCCAGAAATTATACAGGGACCAACTCAGAAAATTGGTTTGACTGTGCAAATGCAAGGGCAAATGACAACGGAGGAGGTAGCGACGGCACCTCAAGCAATACAAATGGAGAGATCCGAGGCCATGCAAGAGCATAAGCCGTTGTTTTGGAAGAGTGAATTTGGAATGGGGCAGGAGTTTGGAGCTGAGGAGGCTCTTAAACTTGGAGGGACTTTGAAATATGTTGCTAAATATTCTTTGGATTATATTGATGACTGTGGGGAGTGGGACTGTGGGGAAGGGGAAGGTTTGATATGGGGAGATGGACATAATTATGGGTTGAAATTCCCCAGAGATTTACTCCTCAATGAGTATAAACAACAAGAAGAAGATCTGCAGAAGGGGCCCGGGTGCGCAAGGCTGGCCAACACCAGCGCGGAGCACGGGGCGTCCTCCGAAGGAACGCCGCCATCCCGCAGTCCCCCGACTTGCCTAGAAGGCTGGCGGGGGGAGAAGCCTGCTCCTCCCCGTCGCCAGCCCCGCAAACTCAGGCGACAGCGGGAGAGGCGTAGCGCGCCCTTCCCGCTGTCCCCCGACTTGGCTAGAAGGCTGGCGGGGGGAGAAGCCTGCTCCTCCCCGTCGCCAGCCCCGCAAACTCGGGAGACAGCGGGAGAGGCGTAGTGCGCCCACCCGCTGTCTCCCGACATGGTTTGGAGGCTGGCGGAGGGCTTCCTCCTCCCCCAGCCCCGCAAGCTCCCAGAGCTCTGGGTCCCGTTCTGGGGAGGGGGAAGCTCGGGCTTCCCCCGCCCCAGCCCCGCGTCTCCAGCCGGGAGAGGGTCGCGCTCTCCCGGCTGGAGAGGTGACGCTTGGCTATGGAGGCTCCTGCCATAGGCGCGCATCACCTCTCCAGCGGGGAGAGGGTCGCGGGGGGCTGCTTTAGCCCCCCGCGACCCTCTCCCGGCTGGAGAGGTGACGCGCCCATGGCAGGAGCCTCCATAGGCGCGCGTCACCTCTCCAGCTGGGAGAGCACGCACCGGGCTAAAGCAGCCCCCCGCGACCCTCTCCCGGCTGGAGAGGTGACGTGCGCCTATGGCAGGAGCCTCCATAGGCGCGCGTCACCTCTCCAGCCGGGAGAGCACGCACGGGGCTAAAGCAGCCCCCCGCGACCCTCTCCCGGCTGGAGAGGTGACGCGCGCCTATGGCAGGAGCCTCCATAGGCGTGCGTCACCTCTCCAGCCGGGAGAGCACGCACGGGGCTAAAGCAGCCCCCCGCGACCCTCTCCCGGCTGGAGAGGTGACGCGCGCCTATGGCCGCTGCTCCCTGACCTGCTCTTTGGGGCTGCTTTAGCCCCTGCCGTGCTGCCGCCCGCAAGCCTTGCGCTCCTGGGGGGAGATCCCCCGGGTGAACAAGGCT
The DNA here is from genome assembly GCF_964234715.1 of Podarcis melisellensis. NCBI lineage: Eukaryota > Metazoa > Chordata > Lepidosauria > Squamata > Lacertidae > Podarcis > Podarcis melisellensis. The sequence continues at coordinate 82,380 of NW_028113031.1, read as the reverse complement.
GGCCAACACCAGCGCGGAGCACGGGGCGGCCTCCGAAGGGCGCCCCGTGCTCCCAGTTGCCGCCCGCAAGCCTTGCGCTCTCGGGGGAAGGTCCCCCGGGTGCGCAAGGCTGGCCAACACCAGCGCGGAGCACGGGGCGGCCTCTGAAGGGCGCCCCGTGCTCCGTGCTGCCAGCTGCCGCCCGCAAGCCTTGCGCTCTCGGGGGGAGGTCCCCCGGGTGCGCAAGGCTGGCCAACACCAGCGCGGAGCATGGGGCGGCCTCCGAAGGGCGCCCCGTGCTGCCGCCCGCAAGCCTTGCGCTCTCGGGGGGAGATCCCCCGGGTGCGCAAGGCTGGCCAACACCAGCGCGGAGCACAGGGCGGCCTCCGAAGGGCGCCCCGTGCTCCGTGCGGCCGGCTGCCGCCAGCAAGCCTTGCGCTCTCGGGGGGAGATCCCCCAGGTGCGCAAGGCTGGCCAACACCAGCGCGGAGCAAGGGGCGTCCTCCGAAGGGCGCCCCGTGCTCCGTGCTGCCAGCTGTCGCCCACAAGCCTTGCGCTCTCGGGGGGAGATCCCCCGGGTGCGCAAGGCTGGCCAACACCAGCGCGGAGCACAGGGCGGCCTCCGAAGGGCGCCCCGTGCTCCGTGCGGCCGGCTGCCGCCAGCAAGCCTTGCGCTCTCGGGGGGAGATCCCCCGGGTGCGCAAGGCTGGCTAACACCAGCGCGGAGCATGGGGCGTCCTCCGAAGGCCTTGCACACCTCCCTCCTGGTTGTGGTGAGGGGGGGACACTGTTGCAACAGGGTAATAAAGATCCAGCTTACTAGCCGCTTTGCTTCTCCATATACTCTGGTTGGCCTCTGTTATTTTCTCCTACCTATATGGAACCCACTTAAGGACTATATGGGATCTTGGATACCCCATAAGGGGAAAGAGGAGGTTTTTTCTTAGAACAAAGGTCGTAAGAATATGTTTGGTTGGCACGCTTATTTATGGCATGATAAAACCAAAACACACAATAGCGCTATGAATCAGGTTATTCAGAAAATCCTTTTTACAGTATGGGATAAATATAATAATCTGCTGGAAAGAAAAACACCTCTTTGGCTTCCACCCACAAAAGCAACAGCTTTTTTTAAAAATGCAATACGGAAGAAGCAAAGGGCAACTTACAGAGATCTGTTGGACTTTTTGGAAGAAGAAATAAAACTGAATAAACAGGATGAGGTGGGAGGTGTGGTGGCAGATTGGTTTCAATACCATCAAATCATCCTGTTTGGACAAGATAAAGGGAGAGGTTTTTGGACTGAAAGTTCACAGTTTGAAAGAGATATTATTGAGAGGAAAGAGAAAGTGTGTTTCTCAAATTTCAGGTAGAAGACTGTCCAATCTGAAGAAGTGTGCATGCACACGAAAGCTTATCCCCAGAACAAACTGTTCAATGAACAGATGGTTTTCAGTGGAAGAGATCTGCACAAGTAGCTAAGTGTGAAGCAGTAAAAACGAAAGTGCAACCTTGTGAGCAGAATACTCCACACATCTTGGGGTCTTTGTGTAATAATTGTGCAAGTCAGACTTGAGGCAAGCGCTGAAGGCTCTTCAGGGCTGGCAACCTCTTCCCAATCCCACTGGGTTCCAACAACCGCACTAACACTTAACTGTACAGAATAGGCACCTGGATGCAGAAGCCAATCCAAAGGGGTGGCTGGTAGTGGAGGTGGTTAAATACACAAGTTCTGAGTTTTTCATGTGCGCTAAAACTCAGCCTGCTTGGTTGTTATTTTTTATTTAAAAAAATATTTTTACCAACATGCTATAATATTATTGTTTTAGTTAAATAAATTGTTTAAGTTCTTATTAAGGAAATGTTGTCCAAATATAGACAGTAAACTTATTAAACCTCAGAATGATTTCATAATTATCTGTCTATGTACTTCTAATAGTGTAACCAAATCAGAAATTTTTGATTTAAATAGAATCATACTGACTAGTGATTTACCGTAAATTGTGATTGAAATCAATTTGACTTATATCAAATCCACCCTGATTGCAATCTACCACAATGTCTGAAATAAGGATGGAACAATACAGAGGCGAACAGGACAATGTCCTGGCAGCTGCTACTACTTAGGGGTCTGAAACGGATAAATGACAATATTATCAATCATCACACACTCAGTTTCATCAGCAGAGAAGCCAAGATGCATCCCAGCAGGACTTTTGGGTTTGGGCTAGGCTACCAAATGGTGGAATTCAGGACAATCCAAAGTATGGAGATAAGTCGTAGTGAATACAGATGATCTGGGACAGCCAACACCCTCAGCAGGGAGGCTGGGTGATGGGGGTGGGGGTCAGGGGTGCTGGAAGGGGAGGGGTCTCTGTCGAGGCTCCTCCCCTTCCTTTAACCCTTCCATGGACTCCCTCTCTCCGTTTCCCCACCCAAAAGGGACCCAGCCAGGCGCCCCACGACCCCAGGGATTCCTGGGGACAAACTGGTAAAATCAGCAGTGGTACACTGGGTCAGAAGTATAGGTCATGATTAGAGCTGGGCGATATATTGGTATATTGCCCAAGACTGGCTTGAAGTTTACATCGTGATAACTGTTTCCTAATACTGAGCTGGCAATATATTACGAATCACAATGTGTGCAAGGGCTAGGCAACACCTGCTTTTCAACACTGCGATAACTTACCAGCTAAACGCTGCAATGTTAGTAGCAACTAAACCTCACAATATCACCTGCTAAACGTTGCCATGTTATCAGCAGCTAAACATTTAAATCAGCCACAAGGTCTGAAATAGGGGTGGAACTGTACAGAGGAGAGCAGCACAATGTCCTTGCAGTTGCTACTACTTAGGGGTCTAAAATTGATAAATTACAATATTATCAATCATCATCTCAGTGGGACTTTTGGGTTTGGGCTTGGCTAGCAAATGGTGGAATTCAGGGAAATCCTGTATGGCAATGATGATCTGGGACTGCCAGCAGGGAGACTGGGGAATAAGATGTGATGGAAGGGGAGGGGTCTCTGTCGAGGCTCCTCCCCCTCCCATTAACCCTTCCATGGACTCCCTCTCTCTGTTTCCCCAGCCAGGCGCCCCACGACCCCAGGGATTCCTGCTAGGGGCAAAGCGGGAGAATGGGGGGCCTCAGCCCCACCCCCAGCCCTGCTTGGGGTCCTCCTTCCCCTTCCCGCCCAGGCGTCCCGGGGGGGGCAGGGCAGCTGAGCATCTCTCGGCCCCCCAGGAAAGAGAAAGGGGAGTCTGGCGGTGCTGCTGCTGCCCAGGAGATCTTGCCAGGTGTAGATCCCTGCAGGTGTTGGGTCCCCCCTTCCCCCCCTGGGTCGGGGCCTGGATCGGGGCCCCTGTCGACGGGCCCCAGGGAGGGCGCTTTCCTTACGGGGGGGGTCTTCCTTTATCCCCCCTCCTCTCCCTCCCTCCTTACCTCTTGGTCCTCCGCCTCCCTGGCTCCGGATTAGTCCGCTTTCCTTGTCTGCAATAGAAAGGGGGGCGGCGGCGACGGGGGGGGGCTCTTCAGCGACGCCCCTCCTTCTTTCCCGGTCTGGGAACTTCCGGCGCTCTTCGCGGCGACACTTCCGGCTCCTTTTGAGACGCGCGCATCCCTAGAGCTACGTCCGCAGAGCAGCCCCTCCCTGTGTCCGGAGGGGAAGGAGACGGGACGGCGCTGCCTCTGGCCTCCTGCTCTGGGGGCTCCATGGGGACCCGGCCCCCGCCCCCCAACTGCCTCTCCTCCTCACGGGGAGTCTCACGGGGGGCGGCAGGGAGGGGGAGGCTCTCCTTCTGGGCCTCCTTCTGCATGCCAAGCACTCAACCGGGGTCCTTCTGCATGCAGAGCAACTAAGCCCCCTAACAGCCAAGCCCAGCTTCAAACACCAGCCCCCCTCCCCCCCCATTAAAAGACTTCAGGTAGTTGTTTTTCTCTTTGACATCTGGTGGGAGGGCGTTCCACAGGGCGGGTGCCACCACCCAGAAGGCCCTCTGCCTGGTTCCCTGTACCCTCACTTCTCGCAGGGAGGGAACCGCCAGAAGGCCCTCGGAGCTGGACCTCAGTGTCCAGGCTGAACGATGGCGGTGGAGACGCTCCTTCAGGTATACTGGACCGAGGCCGTTTAGGGCTTTCAAGGTCAACACCAAGACTTTGAATTGTGCTTGGAAATGTACTGGGAGCCAATGTAGGTCTTTCAGGCTGCCCCTCCCCCCATTAAAAGACCCCCCACTGGATTCAGAGGCATGGAGGGATTCCAGACAGACAGAGGCGCCCTTGCTCTGGGATTCCCTTGCCAGCAGGGAGACTTCAAAAGCCCCCCCCCATGCCTCCCCCTTCCCTCATTTAGTAGGGAGACTTTTCATCTTGTGGTTGGGTCATTTTAAATCCAGTTTTTCTCTCTCTCCCTGCAATTTTAAGCAATTGTGGCTCTTATGATCCCTGCAGGGTATTAAGTGTTGTTCTAACCTCCCTATTGCAGGTGGAAAGAGGAATGTGGGGCTTGCTTATAATATCTTAGGGTGGCAGGATTAAGATTTGGGGCTGGGACTTTCAGAGCCACTTTTCGCATGAGATTTCTTCCAACTACTGGAGGAAAGTATGTCTGAGGTTTATGACAGAAATATAATTATTACGGGTGAATTCAATGGAGTAGTATCACTGGACTATGACAGAACACTGAGGGAAAGTGTCTCAGAAGAAGGCAAAATACCAAATACTTTTTTGATTATATCATTATATCATTGCCTGCCTACCAGAGGGACTGGACACATTCCAATTTGCTTATAAAACGAAAAGATCGACAGAGGACACTGTGGCGATTGCCCTCCATGCCGTTCTTGCACATTTTGAGCAATGGGGGGGGGGGTTATGCCAGACTGCTTTTTTTAATTTCAGCTCGGCATTTAATACCATTCTACCACAACGTCTGATGTCTAAACTGGAAGATCTGGGGCTTCCGTTATCACTGTGTGGGTAGATATTGGACTTTCTGTCAGACCACCCCCAGAGGGTTCGGTTGGGCCCTTATACCTCTAATACGCTTAAGACTTAACACAGGAACACCACAGGGATGCGTACTTAGTCCACTCCTTTATATTCTCTACACGTACGATTGTGTCACTGCGCACCCTAGTAATAGGGTTGGCAAATTTGGAGATGACACAACCGTGATTGGGCTCATCTCTGAAAGGGAGGGTGAAACGGACTATAGAGATGAGGTGGAGCGACTCCAGAGTGGTGCAGAGCTAACAACTTGCTCATAAATACAAGGAAGACAAAGGAGCTTGTGGTGGACTTCAGGAGACAGAAGAGCAATGTCCAGCCACTTTTGATTGATGGGGTCTGTGTGGAGAGGGGAACAACGTTCAGATTTTTGGGTATTGAATTACAAGAGGATCTGTCCTAGAGTGTCAACACAAGGGGGCTTGTGAAGAAGGCGCAGCAGAGACTGTACTTTTTGAGAATCCTAAGGAAAAACCATCTTCCGCAGAAACTGCTGCTTGCCTTTGTTACCGGAAAATCCGAGGGCTCTCTTGGACAAGACACCAACCAGAGCAATTCAGAGCAAAACAGCAGCCAGTAGGCTCGGTCTTTATTCAAAGGAAAAGACTGTCGCGACAGGACTCCCACTGCCCACGAGGTGAAGCAAGATGGAAGCCCCGAACAAAGGGAGACCCTAACTTTTATTAGTTACTAATCCCTGAAGCTACACCCTCAAATTACATCATATTTACATCACGATTAAGTCAGAAAACAGGAGGAGTCAGGGGAGGGACTGGGCAGGTAACCCGAGTATCTCAACACCTGGTCAGTGTCCCTCTCCCCCTCCCTTGTAAGTCAATTTGAAAGTCAAAGAAAAAAGGTGCAGTTTCCTGCCCCCTGAGGGAATCCGGACACAGTCCCTTTGTCTTGGAAGGGGCAGAATACACCATCGTATGCAGTCCATTGTGTCCTTGGCCGTCTGGTGTCTGCGCCCATCAAGCAAGCCTTCAGGGTAAACAGATCAGTTGGGAGGAGACGCTGTGTACGTGCTCGTTCGGATGGGGGATTATGGCTGGTCGGAGCCAGGTCAACCCCCTTTGATAGTTCTTGTAATTTAGAGCAGAATAAAAGCAGTCCGATGAAAATCCAATGTACGGCTGATTTTTGGTGAATATAAAACGACAAAGGCTTTGAAGTTCAAACCAACCCCAAGTTTCGGAAACAATGTAGCAAGGCCTTCATTGGATTAGTCACGGTCAATTGAATTAGGAAATGTTGTATCAGCGAGCTGTCAAACAGGGGAAGTAGCGAATGCCGGCTGCAGTACCAGCGTAGCCGCCGCCAGGGGCGCTGTTCGCTAATGCGGATTGGTTGAGGCGGCAGGCGGCTGACCCAGGGTTCGGTCGCCCGGTCTACTCATGTCAAAGATAGGGCGATGCGGAGGGCTATAACGAAAAGCTGTCAGGCTAGCGCTTCCTTATTTACGGAAGGCTATTTTAGGAGATGACCCTCTAAAGGGACATCTCCGGGGTCAGGGAGGGGGACGTGTGCATGTGTGAGTGTGGTGCTTGTGCATTACACGTGGGTGTGAATGAAGGGGGGGTCTCCGGCGACACCTTCTATCACTGTGCCATTGAGAGCGTGCTCACTTATGGCTTATGTGTGTGGTACGGAAGCTGTACTACCCAGGACAGGATGGGGTTGTGCAGAGTTGTGAAGGCAGCAGAGAGCATTGTTGCCTGCCCACTCTCCACCTTAGAGCAGATTTATGCCACAAGGTGCCATAGGAAGGCACTGGACATAGTAAAAGATCCATCGCATCCTGGTCACTGTCTCTTCAACCTCCTGCCATCGGGACGGAGACACAGGACGATGAAGACAAGAACGAGCCGTCTCAAGAACAGCTTCTTCTCCAGAGCGATCTCGGCTCTGAATGGGAAACCTGGACTTTGAAAGTTATCTAATCTTCCTTGCTGTATTATACTGTATTGTTTTAATTAGTGTTTTTATAGTTGTTCTGATTTTGTGTGGAGTGCCCTACCTGGGTGGATGGAGCAGCCAAGTAAATTTCATTGTCCCTGAGAGGGGGCAATGACAATAAAGATATTATTATTATTATTATTATTATTATTATTATTATTATGGTTACAACAATGGATCTACTAGATCAGGGGTCAGCAGACTTTTTCAGCAGGAGGCCAGTCCACTGTCCCTCAGACCTTGTTGGGGGCCGGACTATATTTCGGGGGGAAATGAGCGATTTTGGCCCGCCCGCAAAGAGGCCTGAAGATGTTTGGCTTTACCTGTCCCAGTTGTCGTCCCAATAGCCCCAGTTGGTCTTCTCCAGCCGGGTGCCAGGGCAGGTTGGAGGCAGAAGCAGAAGCCGGTGAAGACAGAAGCAGAAGCCCCGGCGGAGCCACGGACGGAGGCAGGGGAACGGGGGCATTGCCAGAGCATTTACCCACCAACTGCTGCTCTTCCCAACCCGCAAGTGGCAGCTGCGGCCGCTGAAACAAACCGCCTGAACGCCATGGGAGGAATGAAGGAGGGAAGGGGTGACGAAGAAAGCGCGTGAGGAAGCGGCACGGAGAAGGGGCGCAGAAAAGGAAGGAAGGGCAGACTGAGGGAGAGGGAGGAGGAGCAGGAGGAAAACTCAGCCGCAGCCGGCATCCAGCGTCACACCCCCTTCCCAGCACCACCCTTCTGAGGCAGGCAGGCGGGTGAGCCGACCCCCCCGTTGATGGCACCCGGTGTTAAAAATCATTTGGAAATATGGGGCAGGATGAAACTTTCACTTTTACGAAGGATTTCAACCATAAAGATTTACCTAAGATACTGTTTGTATTCTAAATGATACCAATAATAAATAATACAAGCTTCTTTAACAAATGGCAAAGAGATATTTCATGATTACTCTGGCAGGGGAAAAAAACACCAAGAATACAGTATAAAATTTGGATAGATACTAAAAATAGAGGTGGCTTTGCACTGCTAGATTTTCTACTATGAAGCAGCCTCTTTGTGTTGGTTAAAAGAATGGATATTGTTGGACAACACACAATTGCTGGATACCCAGTGGAATCTTGGTTGTTGAACGCTTCGGAAGTCGAACGTTTGGGGCTTTCAAATGCCAACAACCCAGAAGTGAATGTTTCCATTTTTGAATGCAATACGTAAATAAAATTATATACAGTATTAATAAAATTATCTATATATAAAGCAATTGAAGCACTTCCCACACTCATTCCATTCAAACTATTTATGATTTTTCAGTTTGTGGATTGTCCTTGCGAGTCCATTGATGTTTTGTAGGAACATCAGGACTGAAGCTCTATGTACGCTCCATATACGTAAGTGGTTTTCCCTCTTTGAGTTTGCTGGTGTTTGCCAAGGTTTCCACTTCTATTGAAGGTTTCCACTTTTATTGACACTCTTTCCACACTCCATACATTTATTTGCTTGTTCCCGAGTAAGTCTGTTGATGTCGTCTAAGTTTCCTGTGTGTGAAATTAGGGTTCCACTCTGAAAGAAACTCTTACAACTCTCCATACATTTAAATGGTTTCTCCCGTGTGAGTCCGTTGATGTCTTCTAACATTTCCAACATCGGTGAAGCTCTTTCCACACTCCTTACATTTAAATGGTTTCTCCCCTGTGTAAGTCCATTGATGTTTTCTAAGTGTTCCACTCTGACTGAAGCTCTTTCCACACTCCATGCATTTAAATGGTTTCTCCCCAGTGTGAGTTTGATGATGTGCATTCAGGTTTGCACTCTGACTGAAGCTTGCTCCACATTCCATGCATTTAAATGGTTTCTCTCCAGTGTGAGTATGATAATGGGTTCTCAGCGCTCTACTCTCAATAAAACTCCTTCCACATTCCATGCATTTAAATGGTTTCTCCCCTGTGTGAGTCCATTGAAGTCTTCTTACTGCTCCACTAGAAGTGAAGCTCTTTCCACACTCCATACATTTATATGGTTTTTCCCCTGTGTGAATTCGATGGTGGACTGTAAGTGTTCCACGATCAGGGAAGTTCTTACCGCAATCCATGCAATTAAATGGTTTTTCCCCTGTGTGAGTCCGTTGATGGATTCTAAGTGTTCCCCTACAAGTGAAGCTTTTTCCACAATCCATACATTCAAATGGTTTTTCCCCTGTGTGAGTTTGGTGATGGATACTAAGTGCTGTACCATCAATAAAGCTCTTTCCACATTCCATGCATTTAAATGGCTTCTCTCCTGTGTGAGTCCGTTGATGTTTTCTTAGTGTTTCACTGTAAGTGAAGCTCTTTCCACAATCCATACATTTATATGGTTTTTCCCCTGTGTGAATTCGATGATGGATTCTAAGTGTTCTACTAACAGTGAAGCTCTTATCACACAGCATACATTTAAATGGTTTTTCCCCATTGTGAGTTTCATGATGAATATTCTGTCTTCTATTCGTACTGAAACTCTTTCCACACTCCAAACATTTAAATGGTTTCAGTAGGTGCATAGTGACCATTTCTGGAGACCCATATATAAGTCTAGTGACAAGGCTTGGTGCTTGTGGTTGGTTGAAGGAGTGCTCAGTTGGAGAATGTTCTTGGGGTTGGACCTCCATCTCTCAGCCTTGCATTATGGAATGGAGAGAGCTGGAGGTGCAGAAGGAAAGCAGCTGGAGCCTGACCGCTGGGAAGGCCAGATTGAGACACCCACCCCTATTATGATTTATAATAATTATATGCCGCCAGGTTTCGCACCCGCCTCCTGACACTGGCTTATCTTAGCGGAGATTCCCTGTCCAGGCCTCTCTCGCTGTTCTTCCTCCTTTGCCCTGGGTGGCCAAGGGCTTCTGGATATTCTAGCTCTGCTCCAACTGGGAATTATTTATTAAATTGTTATATCTCTCTTCATTTGAAGATCACAAGATAAAAATATGTGTTACACTGAAAAAGGTGAGTATTAAAGGTGAATGTCAGGGTTTCAGGGAGAGAAGAGCAGATGCCAGAGGAGACAGAGAGCGAGTGGGAGGAATCACAAAGAGATGAGGAGGAAGATGACGGGGTCCAAAGAGAATCCATGAGTCTCAGCAGCGAATCAGAGGATTCCCAAAAGGGAGTTCCCCTAATTAGGCAAAGGGGGGGAAAAGGGGGAAGCGGTGAAGAGCAAGAAAGCGAAGGGAGAAACCCCAGTGGGGGGCGGACGTCGGAGTCGGCGTCTCAGCCGGAACGGAGTGAAAGGGGTGGAGTTACCAGTTTGTCGGAGGGAGCAGAACTAGGAAGAAACAGGGGAAGGAGGTTGGAGCAGGGTGCTCAGCCGGAAAGGGTGGAGAGCAGAACCGGGGGTGGTGTAGCGGTCGAGAAAAAGGTCAAAAGCAACGTACGCGCGCCAAGTTCAAACATAGAGGCGCGCGGAAGTGAGGAGAGTTCAGAGGAGGAGCCCGGCCCCAAAGCGAGAAGGAGGGGGGAAGAGGCGGCAGAAGATTCAGCCTCAGGCGAGTCCCGGCGAGGGGGAACCCAGGGGGGCAGAAAGACCCTGCGGAAAAGGAAGGAGAGGAAGAGGTGGTCCAGGGCAAGGCTCTTAAGTTGGTGTCTGGGCGGGACGGATTCAGAGGGGACTTCGGCGATCTGACGTAACAGATGTAGAGTCACTATGGTGGACTGTAAAAGCAACAATGATCTTCAATAAACTCTTTCTGTAAATAAGCTGGATCGGAGTGAGGTCTCTTGTGAGCTGGGACCCAACGTGTGGCTCTGACAGTGAATAACACTGATTGTGGGAAGAAAAGAAAGATCAAAGCAGTGGTGTGTCCAGCTGAATGTAAAATAATAATAATTATAACAATAACAACAACAATGTGTAAAGAAGAAACCAATCTTCAAATCAGTTTCATATTCCCTGGCTGTATTTCTCAGCCACTATTGTGACTCAGAATCTTAGCCACACTTTTTTCTAGAATATCAACTGGATCTCTCTGTAATAGGAGCCAGACATCCCTGGGATTGCATCCGGACATTCCTTTAGTGTGGGCAGCAGCGGCGGCGGAGGAAGGAAGGAAGCAACTTTGGGGGCAAGCCACTTCCTTCTGAAGGTCTTCCCCAGGGGACGGCAGGCTTGATATACTGCTCAGTGGGGACCCCTTGGCTTTATAGTGTTAGGGTCTGGATACCAATCATAGTCCCTGAACAAATGTCTCAAGAACCTTTAAGATCCAATTTCACCAGCTCCCAAGTAACACTGAGCCCTAGAGGAACCTTCTGTGCTGAGTTGAGGCACCTCTGGCCCTCCAGATGTGGTTGGACTCAAAGTACCACCTGCCCAAGCAAGGATGGCCCATGGCCAGGGAGGATGGGAGTCTTATCTGGGGGGACACACTTTCTCCATCTTCCCCCTCCTCTGAAAACGCTTTCATTTCTCCTTCCTCCGTGATCTCCAACATCTTCCTAATGAAGTCCCACCAACTGCTCACATTCCCAAATCATCCTGCACCACTGACTTCCCAAGGCGGCTGCATTGTGTCTAGGACACTGGCAATGGGACAGCACCTTCCACTGGATGAGAGGATAGAGGGTTGTTACGGCAAAATCTGGGTGTGAGGCTGCTCTGCCACCCAGCTCATCGGACTAAGTCCGTGGGTCCCTGCGGAGGAAAATGAGCTCAGCCGGAGACAGGAGCAAACTGCAGAAGATCCAAGTTTATTGCGCAACAGGTTCAAGGCGAGATTGAACAGTGAGAAAGGGGTGACATGAGTTTTTGAAACTCTCTCCATGTCCCAGAATACAGTGCAAAACACGTCATGAATACATTAAAGAGAGGTTTGGTTACACAGATTACATCATGAATATATTAAAGGGAGGTTGGGTTACACAGATTAACATAAGGAGGAAGGAGGGGGGAATATGCAGAGGTACACCAGATTAACATAAGGAGGAGGGAGGGGGGAATATGCAGAGCTGGAGATATGCACAGATAAACACTTCCTGGGGATGAGAAAACAATAGTCCCAAATATGCAGTCTGCCACCTGACATTGTCTGGAGGAAAGGCTGATCAGAGCAATTTGAAAAGATTAGGGTCTTGACACCTTGCTTGAGGGATTATGCTGGACAGGGGAGGTGTGATGGAGTCCTAGAGTAATTGAGCAAACTGGCACGCTGATTTTCTATGAATTTTATAGATTTCAGTCCCTTTTGACATTGACAATTGGAATAAATGGATATATTGTAGCAAAGAAGAAGGTAAAGAAGACATGCCCCCCCCTTTCCGTATCAGGGTTAAATCAGGGCTGGCCAAGTGGGACTCCGCTCCGTCCCCTCCTTGCCCCTTCCTGCATCTCCTGCCTGAGGGGGCTGCCTCAGTTTCCCTAGTGGGGGAGCAGGCCCTGAGAACAGTCTTCTCTCTCCCCCCAAAATACAGGAAACACGACAAAGAAGGCCTTGGAGTGTCACCGTGGAACATAGCAACAACAACAACAACAACAAAAACAACAACAACAACTGGTTGTAAGTCACTTTGGGCTGCCCTGAGCAAGAGAAAGCAACTAATAGATTAAATTAATTTAAAAAATTAAAAAATTAACCCTTTCATGGATTCCCCACTCTCCCCCCAAAGGGGACCCACCAAGCCAGAATTGCAGCGCCCCAGGTATTCCTGCCAGGGGGTTCAAGTCCCAGCCCTGGGGCGGGGGGCCTCCCATTTCTATTGCCTCAAAGGCGCCCAAGGGGGGGGGAGCTCTTGCAATGCAAACCCTGTCGGTGCTCCCTCTGCAGGAAGCCCCCCCCCGCATTTCCCATAGTAAAAGGCAGGAAGGCAGATCTCGGGGGGGGGGCAATGCAATCCCTGCGAAAGGAGGGGCCCCGATCTTCAGCCGGATTGCATGCATCGGGGCCTCTGTTGTTGTTGGGGGGGTCTCTGCCCCCTCCCCCCGCCCTTCGCCCCCTTCCCTCCCCCCCGCCCTTCGCCCCCTTCCCCGCCCTACAGCTTTACCTCTTTGTCCTCTCTGTCCCTCCACTTCTATCGCTCGCTCTGCTATTCCGATTTCCTTTCTCTGGGGGTCTCCAAGGAGGCGCCCCCTCGGGGGGAGGGGCTCCTTTCTCCTAAACCAGCCCCTCCCCCGCTCGCCGGATCCCCAGAAGGGAGGGGAGGGGGAGGGGAGGAATCCCCCACTTTCCTTTCATCCCCCCCAATCCTGCCCCCCCTTCCCAGCTGCCCTGTTTGCAGATTCAGGGGGAGGAAAAGCCCCTCCTTCTCTCCCCCCCAAGATATAGATATATTTCGCCCCTCTTCTCCCTCCTCCTCCTCCGCAGAGCTGCTCCTCCTCCGGGAAGGTGGATCAGGCCACTCCCCTCCCCCCTTGGCCCCCCTCTCTGCCTCTCTAGGAAGCGGAGCTCACTGACCGGGGGGGGGTGCAGGAATGAGTGGCCCCTCCCTCCCCGAAGACACAAATTCTCCTCCTTCCAAATCAGCTCCGTTTTCCTGTTTCTCTCCTGAGAAAGTCCCGGGTTCGATCCCCGGAGGCGGCAGGGAAGGGGACCCCCCCCACCTGGGAAAAAGCCCTCCGGGGCAGGAAGGGGACATGCCCCCCTTCATCTCTTTTAATCCCTTGCCGGGAGAGGGGAGTCCAGTCTGTCTCACCCCCATTTCCCGACGGGGGGGGGGAGGCAGGGCCGGGGCGCAGGGGGTCCCCGTTACAACAGCCCCGCAAAGTAGAGCGGAGTTGCTTCGCCCTTTTGGGACTTGGAGGAGTAACTTACGACCCCCCTAAATGGGCTTATCCCTTGCCATTATATGTATATATATATCTGCTGATTTTGTGTGAGCTGCTCGCAGGACAGCTTTGGTTCAAAGGTGAAATATACTCAGAGTCGCAAAGTGATTTCATGCTCTTTATTTAGCTCATAGTGGTGAGGAGGAATGAATGAATGTCCCCTCAGAGTATCTGCTTTATATACATTATTTACACAATGGGCTGCACATGATTGGCTAATTCTGGGATTCTACTGTAAGCCAATCAGGTTGTGGATTCACTTCTATCTGGAGCATGATTGGGTGGTTCCTGCTAACCAATCATACTGCTGCATTGTTCTAGGACCAATCAGACTGCTGCCTTTTGGAGCCTATTGTTCTAGGACCAATCAGACTGCTGCCTTTTGGAGTCTATTGTTCTAGGACCAATCAGACTGCTGCAGTTTGGATCCTATTCGACTCAGTACATAACACCCCTCCCCTCTAAGTTCCAGTCCTGCCCGGGAGGTCGCATTCATAGTCCTCAAGGTACGCCGGCGGCCTACGTGTGCGTTGCGGCCTGTGGTGTTCCCTGGTCCGGGGTTCAGGTTCTGGCTCGTGTTCCACGGATGCTGGCTGTGATGGGGCTGTTTGGTCTGGCGCAACCGGCTCGCTCAGTCATGGTTCTGGTTCCAGTGTCCTTTCGGCCTCACGGGTCCTCTCTGTATTTACTGATTCTGCCTCTCCTGCTTGCCCCTGCTGCTCTATGGGCCTCACTGCCCCACTGTTCCCTTGGGACTCCTCTGACCTGTCCTCCTCCTCCTCCTGGTTTTCTCCCGGGAATCGTCACCGTATCTGGTCGCAGTGGCGGCGCCAGCATTGCCCCCCATCTGTTAGCACCTCGTACGACACAGGGCCAGTGACCCTGGTGACTGTGGCGGGTACCCATGCAGGGCCTGCCCCAAAATTCTTTGCGTACACTGGGTCCTGGGCCGTGAAGGTCCGGGGGTTCCTGCCTTCCCCCACCACTACCTCATCCTGAGCTCTATCGGGGTGAAGGCGGTCCAATCTGATTGCAAGGCGCCGACCCATTAGTAGTTCAGCGGGGCTCCGGCCAGTCGTTGAGCTGGGGGTGCTGTGCTGTGCTAGAAGGAATGTGGCAAGGCGGTACTCCCAATCCCCTTGCGTCATGCGGCGAAGGGTGTCCTTGGTGGTCCGCACCATGCGTTCTGCTTGGCCATTGGTGGCCGGGTGGAATGGCGCCGAACGGATGTGGCGGATGGCGTTCTGCGCTGTGAAGGTTTGGAATTCTCCTGACGTAAATGCAGTCCCGTTGTCTGAGACGAGAGTGTCAGGGAGCCCGTGGGTTGCAAACAGCCGGCGTAGTACCCGGATGGCTGCGGACGTAGAAGTGGACGGTACCAGTGCGACTTCCAGCCATTTGGTGTAGGAGTCCACCACTATGAAGAATGTTTTCCCCTGAAAGGGGCCAGCGAAGTCCACATGCAGGCGTGACCATGGTGCTCGGGCGGACTCCCATGACTGGACTGGGGCCCTTGGGGGATCTGGGCGGGATTCTTGGCAGGCCTGGCAGTGTTTGACCCAGGCCTCTATCTCTCCGTCGATCCCCGGCCACCACACGTAACTCCTGGCAAGGGCCTTCATTCTTACTACCCCTGGGTGTGTCTCGTGTAGGGCTGTGAGGACCCTTTTGCGGAGGGGCTGGGGAACCACGACCCTGCTTCCCCGTAACAGGCACCCCTTGTGGGCTGACAGTTCATGTTTGCGGGTTGTGTAGCTGGCGAATTCTGGCCCGGGGCTGCTTCTGGGCCATCCCCTCCACACCCAGTCCAGGACCCGGGAGATGACCCTATCTTTCTTCGAATGGTGTGCAACTTCTTGTGCCTGAATGGGGCGGTCGGGAAGCAGCTCCAGGCTCATAACCTCTTGTGCAGGTGCTGGGTCGGGGCCTGTTTCCGGTAGTGGTAGCCTGCTGAGGGCGTCTGCATGGCCCATCGCCTTTCCAGGGCGGTGAATCAGTGCATACTGGTAGCTGGCAAGGAAAATTGACCACCTGAGGATGCGAGGAGACAGCACTTGGGGGGTATGCTTTTCGGGGGCAAACAAGCCAAGCAACGGCTTGTGGTCAGTCACCACGGTGAAGGGCCGCCCGTACAAGAAATCATGGACTTTTTTTACTCCCTTCACGATTGCCAGACCCTCCTTGTCGATTTGCGAGTAGTTCCGCTCGGTTTCGTTGAGTGTCTGGGAAAAGTATGCTACCGGTACCTCTCTTCCATCCGGGAGTTGGTGTCCCAGGACAGGGCCAATGCCATAGGGTGAGGCGTCGCATGCTAGCACAACTGGCAGCCTCTCGTCGAAGTGTGCCAAGACCGAGTTTGAAACAAGCAAGTCCTTGACTGCCTGGAATGCGGCCTCCTGGCGCTGGCCCCACACCCAAGGAGCCCGCTTGTCCAGGAGTCTGTGTAGGGGCTCCGCTACCGCCGCCTTGTGGGGAAGGAAGGAATGGTAAAAGTTCAATAGTCCCAAGAAGGCCTGAAGTTCAGTCTTGTTCTTGGGCGCTGGAGCATCACAAATGGCCCGTACCTTGTCCCCAGTTGGGTGGACCCCTTCTGCATCCACCATAAATCCCAGAAAGTCCACCTGAGGCACTCCTAGAAGACATTTTTCCCACTTCACCTTGAGACCCGCCGTCTGAAAACGGTGCAGAACGGTGCGGAGGTGGTCCTCAAACTCCTCGGGTGTGGGCCCGGCAATCAACACATCATCGAAGAAGGGGGTGACACCAGGAATCCCTTTAAGGAGAGAGTCCATTAGATTCTGGAATATGCCTGGTGCCACGCTGACCCCGAATTGCAGCCGCTTTACCCTGAACGCTCCTCTGTGCGTCACAATCGTCTGTGCCTCTGCTGTAGCCTCATCTACTGGCAGCTGTTGATATGCTTGGGCCAAGACCAGCTTGCCAAAAATTTTCGACCCAGCCAGGGTGGCAAGGACATGGCTGACCACTTGCACTGGGTATGCATGGGCCGTGAGGGCCTTGTTTATGGTACATTTGTAGTCTGCGCAGATGCGGACCGAACCATTAGGCTTGACGGGTGTGACGATTGGGGTTTCCCAGGGGGCATTAGGCACCGGCTCCAGCACTCCTTGCTCCATGAGTCGGTCCAATTCCTCATCTATACGGGGTTTCAGGGCGAACGGGACCCGGCGGGCCTTGAGCCTGACCGGTCGTACTGCAGGGTCAAGCTGTAGAGCAATGGGGGGGCCCGTATACCGTCCCAATTTCCCATCGAAAACCCCCGGAAATTCCTTGCATATGGCGTCCACATCCACTTGTAAGCTCATGTGGTTCACCCCGGTGATGGCTAGCCCCAGTGGTCCAAACCATGCCAATCCCAGTAAGCTAATGTAGGGGCCCTTGACCACAAGCAAGTCCAGTTGCCGCGTCCGCCCTTGGTGTTGCACCCTGAAGGTCCCCACCCCCATTGTGGGGACCTTACGTTTCTGGAAGTCCCAGAGGGTGAATGGGGCCAGTCTGAGTTTGGGACCCCCAGTAGGGCACAGTTTCCTTAAGGTCCTTGCCGAGATTATGGATAGAGTTGAACCCGTGTCAAGCTCCATGCGGCATGGGGCCCCCTCTATCCGTACCTCTAAATAAATTTTCTCTACGTTGGGGTGGGGCAACTGGTATACCTGGAAGTCCGTGAGCTCCGTTGAGTTGCCTTGGTGCGTTGGGCCCCGGGACCTGGGGCTCCTGGATTGGTCATCTGATGCCTGGCGTCGGGTGGGCCGAGCCCGGCACACCCGGGCGATGTGTCCCAATTTTCTGCACTGCCTGCACTCTGCGTTGCGGAAACGACAGGTCCTCCTCTCGTGACTTTCTCCACAGCTTGCACAGTTCCCTCCTTCTCGTCGAGGCAGCTGTGGTATGTGGGCTGCTTGAGTGCGCTGCTGTACTCGGTGCACCTCCTCCCTGTCGGATCCTGAGTTGTTGGTGAGGTCTTCGTGGTGGACCCTCGGTTGGGATGGCTGGCTCGGCCGTGCCTCTTGCGTCGACCTCTCGGCAGCTTCCGTTGCCAGGGCCTCCTCCAGAGCGACCTGGAAAGTTAGGTTCTTCTTAGCGTAGAGGCGTCGTTGCAGCTTCTCATCCTTCAGGCCACCGACGAGGCGGTCACGAAGCATGTTCTCCAGCTCTGAGAAGTTGCAGAACCGGGCAGCTTGGCAGAGAGAGGTCACAAACCCAGTTATGGTTTCCCCAGGGGCTTGCCGCTTTGCGTAGAAGGCATTTTGACGAGCCACCACTGAGGGCTGTGGCGAAAAGTGCTCCTTCAGCTGTTCCATTATGGTTTTGTATGGAACAGTGGCGACGTCTTCAGGTGCAAGGAGAGCCCGGGCGATTTCAAACGTCTCCTCTCCGCAGACGCTGAAGAATATTGCCCTCTTCTTGGCGTCTTCTTCATTGGTGATCCCTTTGGCTTCTAGGAGGAAGGTGAAACGGGAGGCGTACGCTTCCCAGTCTCCAGATGCTGGGTTGAACGGCGAGAAGCTGCTGTCGGTTGCCATTCTGAGTTCCTTGGGTCCCGGAGCTGAAGCCTGGATACACGATGCGAGGCAGCGGTGCGGCAGGTGGCGGTGCTGTGTGTGGCAGTCAGCTCAGCGGGATCCCACCTTCGTCGCCAGTGAAATATACTCAGAGTCGCAAAGTGATTTCATGCTCTTTATTCAGCTCATAGTGGTGAGGAGGAATGAATGAATGTCCCCTCAGAGTATCTGCTTTATATACATTATTTACACAATGGGCTGCACATGATTGGCTAATTCTGGGATTCTACTGTAAGCCAATCAGGTTGTGGATTCACTTCTATCTGGAGCATGATTGGGTGGTTCCTGCTAACCAATCATACTGCTGCATTGTTCTAGGACCAATCAGACTGCTGCCTTTTGGAGCCTATTGTTCTAGGACCAATCAGACTGCTGCCTTTTGGAGCCTATTGTTCTAGGACCAATCAGACTGCTGCAGTTTGGATCCTATTCGACTCAGTACATAACAAAAGGCAAGACTGAAATGCAAAGGTTTCCCCCCATTCGTAGCAAAGAGCTCTTCCGCCGCCCCTCCTCTCCAGATCCAGCACTCCCCCCTTCCTCCCCCCTTGGAAGCCAGAGCCAGAGCATCGCCCCCTCTCATGGGAGTCTCTTCCCCTGCCAAGCAGCTCTTGCTGGCAAAGGTTTAGTCAGAATCGCCTTTCTTGCAGCTTGAGGCCATGGGTTCGAGTCCTACCCTACAGCCTAGAATAGAGTTCTCTTTCTTTGTTGCTGCATCACCCTGTGGACTCAGGTTAAGCTAGTGGTCCACCGAGACCCCTGGATGCTCCTCACGTGTACTGCTAGTCAGCCAGGTGTCCCCCATCCTCTATTTGTGCAGGTGGGTCTCCCTGCCTAGGTGCAGAGCCTGACGTTTGTCCCTGTTGAAGTTCATTCTGTTACTCATTCTGTTCTGCAAGGACGTCCCCCAGCGGAGCTGCTATTCCTCTTACAGGAAATCTCAGGGGAGCATCAATAGCGCAAGTTGCACCCAAATTCTCGGTCCTGGTCCTCCCGAGTGGTGGCTCTATGGCTGGGCAGGATCTGTCCCGCCTCAGACTGCAGGGGAGGCAGCTGGCAGGATGGACCGCTCCCCAATGCACTCCTTCTCCCAAGGGAGGAGGGTCCTGGCTGGACATCTCCTCCCCCCTGACTTGGTCTGCTTCCTCAAGTGGTGGAATCCATGTGTCCCAGAACAGAGGGTCTTCCTTGCAGGCTGAAGTGGGGCAGTCTAGATACAGGCTAAACCCCTGGGGGTGTGGAGGAGGCAGAGACCTTGGGCCTCTCCCTCCCTTCCCCACCCCGTGAACCATGGGTTCAGCCGTTCCTGGAAAGAGCCCTGGAAACTGGCCCCCCCAGGTCCACGTGCCCCTATGACCTTCAAAGGAAGCTGCCTCAATGCTCAGAGGTGGCTCCTCCCTCCAGGCAGCGTGTGGATTTGTAGAAAGTTGACCCTTAAGTCTGGGACCTGCCAAACCCACACTATAGACATCCACAGGGTTTCTCCCCTATGTGCGTTATCTTGGGTATAATGTGATAGGAGCTTCCAGTGAAGCATTTAACACACACTTAGGCTACCTCCTAAGGTACTGTGGGTAAAAGCCTCAACGCCTAGGGCTTGCCGATCGAAAGGTCGGCGGTTCGAATCCCCGTGGCGGGGTGCGCTCCCGTTGCTCGGTCCCAGCGCCTGCCAACCTAGCAGTTCAAAAACACCCTTGGGTGCAAGTAGATAAATAGGGACCGCTTTCTAGCGGGAAGGTAAACGGGGTTTCCGTGTGCAGCTCTGGCTCACCAGAGCAGCGATGTCACGCTGGCCACGTGACCCGGAAGTGTCTTTGGACAGCGCTGGCCCCTGGCCTCTTAAGTGAGATGGGCGCACAACCCCAGAGTCTGGCAAGACTGGCCCGTACGGGCAGGGGTACCTTTACCTTTTTACCTTTAGGCTACCTCCCCATTGCATGGAGGTCTCTCTGGCACTGCCCACTCTCTGCTCTGCCACATTCCCTCCTCATGCACGATTTGCAGCTAGGAGGCCAGTCCTTCCTAGTTATGCTGCTAAACAGATCTGCCCCCCCCCCCGAGATAATGTTTTATATGAACACTTCCCTCTTCACATAGCTAAGAACGAGGAGGTGTTGTGACACAATTTATTTGTAACATATAAACAATAGCACTTCCAGTCTGGAGCCGCCATGGCAAACAGCAGATCCCATGATAGTGGACATGCAGATAATTAAGGAGGATTGGAGAGTTATTATCCTTGGAAGCCCCCCCCCCCCGGGTCGAGGGGGTGAGTTCTCACTCGCAGATCGTCCAATACCTGTCGCTTCACTCTAAGATGCGGGGCAGGGGACGCTGATTGCATGGCACTGCACTTATCGGTAACTCTCCAATGTAGTCACCATGAGCGGCGGTTCCTCTGTTTTTTAAGATAGATATGAATTTGGACTTTAAAAACAGACATGCTCTGGAAGAAGGAGACAAGATAACCTGCTGATTGAATCAGCCACTGAGTGCGAGGGTCTCGATCTGGAGAGGACTGTCGTCGTAACCGGATTGGAAGGTGGGTGAAGGGAAGCCCTTGTTGGAAAACGCTCTGGGCTATCTGCAGCCCCCCTTCCGGATCTCCCTCCGAGCGTCCTCCGGTGAGCATAGCTCTGGAAAAGGCACCCCCTTCTTCTCCAGGGTGCTCCAGTGACATAAACCATCTTGATTTATGCACACTAGCCTTCTGGCTTAACTCAGCAAAAGAAAGAAGCATCGTAGTTCTAAACTACTATTTATTTACATAATATTTACATACATATGCATAATGGCATCCGTTCTCATCAGCTCCAAGAACAAAACAGAATGACATAAAAGTGACAGAAGTTTCACAGTCTCACACCGGAAGGGAGATAAGACAGTCTTCCTTTCTCACGCTCCACTCAGACAGGCGTGTGAAATATATCAAACATAAAATCAGCACTGGGGAGCATGAAATCCTAACAGCTTTTGTTCTTTCTCTATACATGCACAACAATGTTTTATGATGTGGCATTCCTTCACTCAAGAAAGAAAAATAATTTCTAATGGAATATAATTATTAATGGATGGTAATTAGTAATGGAAAGCTGGAAGTCAGCCCTTGTTCTTGTGGTTGAGTCGTTTAGTCGTGTCCGCCTCTTCATGACCCCCTGGACCAAGCACGCCAGGCACTCCTATCTTCCACTGCCTCCCGCAGTTTAGTCACACTCATGCTGGTAGCTTCGAGAACATTGTCCAATTATGCCTCCCGCAGTTTAGTCACACTCATACTGGTAGCTTCGAGAACATTAATTCAAAAGCATCAATTCTTCAGCAATCAGCCTTCTTTACGGTCCACCTCTCACTTCCATACATCACTACTGGGAAAAGGCAAAATGCCAATGAAAGATGGACGAGTCGATTGCACAGCAAGAATCAAGTTCTCGGAGTGGGGTTGGGGTGGGGAATACCGGAAATAATAGATTACAACAGGAAGGGAAAGACCAACCTTAAAAGATATTCCACACAGAAAGTTACAAGATATAAACCCCTCTGGCAAATTGAAAGATATGGAATAGCTAAATACGAACCAAGTCGCTACATCAGTGGCTGCCAAGATAAAGGAACAACATTGGAACGGAACTATTTTAATTAAAAAATAATGGAAGCAGGAGAAGGAACAACAACAACAGCATCTCCCGAGACCACAACATGGGAAGTCATCCAAAAATGCTTAATTTGGAATAGAATAATTGGCTTTTTTAATTGTATTATGAATTGGTATTGTATTAATGTGACTTATATTGGATTATTATTAATAAAAAAACTAATAAAATTATTATAACAACAATATATGAGGATTTGGATATTAGCAGTATGTATAAGACACTTCTACTCTTTTTGTGTCTTTTATTATTATTAATAAAAAATACATTGGGTATACAATATTCAATAATATACATATTCAATAATAACATATTCAGCTCAACCATATGTACAATTCTATATACCTTAACACTCCTCCCTCCACAAGGTTTATTTAACTTTTAACATTTTAATTGCCCCAAATTGTTCAAACCTACCCAAATCAGTATCTTCTCAAACCAATCCTCCTCTTTCTCACTGACCTTAAGCCCTTTCAGTCTATGTATAAGATGCTTTTCGTCTTTTTGTGTCTTTGTTGTTCCATCAATGGGAGTTATGATGCTGTTCCTATAATACTAATCCCACCAACCCTGCTCCCAAACTACCACCACAACTCCTAACACCAACATTTCCAACTCTCTCCACCAAGGCCCCAAAATCAGCTGGCTCTCAGCCCATCATCACTCACCCCAGCACCCCAGATTCTCCCCCTCCCTATCTAACATTATATTATATCTGCTATTATACTTGTATAGACAGGTCTTTAAAGAAATGAAGGTCATGTCTCACAACTTTATATACAAATACCTGAACTTCACATGCACTCCATGCATTTAAGACTGATTTCCCATTATCTGAGTTCATTGATGGGAAGGAAAGTGAGCACTCATAGAAATACGTCAAACACTCCATACATCTAAAGGTTTTCTTCTCCCCTTTGAGAATCTGTAGAGGTTTCTTAAGCATCCCATTCTAACTGATGCAGCGCTCTGGGACTTCCAGGTTGTCGCATCGGAGTTCAGTCGCCTGCCATGCACCCTCCGCAGCAGATCAGGTCCTGTGGTCAACTGGTCCCCAACCATTAGCCCCTCCCTCACCTGTCTTTGCTCTCCGGCCAGACCAGGTTTCTGGAGCAAGGCTGGCAGACCCTTTGACCTTTTCAGAAACAGGACGAAACAGAACTGGTAAGGCTGCCACCACTCCCTTGTCCCAGGGTTACCTTAAGCCACAGCTCAAGGGAGACGGCCGGGCTTCTTTGTTACCGGTTAACCCCAAACTACAAGTTGCTTCCACAAGTTTGCAGGCAGAAATTCTTTAGTAAGGCGCAACCAAGAAGCTAGGCGTTGGATTTAGCTATTCCCCCGGATAGGCAAACACAATTCAAGAGAAAGTTTCTTGCTTAAAATTTATTTTAAAACACAAAGAACATGCTAAAAAGCAGGCACATCTTTTGGTAGATTACAAGTAAAGAGAAAATAAAAATGTTGCAAAATATAGCTAGCTAATACTCACTTCTACACTCTAAGGCAAAGATAGGATAGTTCAGAGTCCTTCAGAAATCCGCATTCAGAGGTCTTAGAAAATCTTCATCACAAAAGAACGGCTGCTTAGGTGGAACATCAGCAGCCGGGCGATTTTGCGGACTGCAGAGCGCGCCTTCCCAGCCATTCTCAAGATCTTCTATCCCTAATTTGCACATGGAATCAGATCCCCCAGGCCCAATCACCACTCTTGGTTACATTTGAATTCTCCAATGACCAGCTTGTGGGCTAATAATTTTAACTTCTGACAGCTGGGCCAATTAAGACTCCAGAGCCTAGATCAAAGATGTTTCCTCCCTTTCTTGGCGCTTAGGCAGATGCACCTCCTTTGGGCAATTAACAGGAAGATAACATCACCGGCTGGATATACATAACTTCCCTCACAGGTGTCAACCCTTCACATTATCCAGAGAATTCCTCTCCCATAGTAAACCTTTCACGCCCTTGGAGCCAACGGGTCTATGGGTTAAAGCAACAGGACCTACTTCCCATAATTCTTGCTGGTTTCCCACAAGGCCTCACTCTCCGCTTGACCAAAGTACTAACTTTACTACAGGTGCCCTGGGGGTGGGAGAGAGAGAGTGGGTATAGCCCCCCCCCATAAGGCTCTGGGGTTACTAGAACATCGGAGCACTCTGCCAAAAGTGGAAAGCTATAAAAATGTTGGGTGTTAACAAGAACTTAACTATGGGCCAGATGAGGAAGACACCCTCAACCAAAGTAGAGAAGGAGAAACAAGAGGAGAAAGAAAGAAAAAACCGACTTGATGGAGATTCTTGCTTTCAGAGTGAAATCAGCTTATGCAAAAGCAAATAAACTACCAGGAGTTTGATTGATTTTATGAAACTCAAGATCAAGAACTCCAAACACACTACCAGAAAAACTGATTACAATGCTCAAAATTGCTGAAGAAAAGAACCAGCTATAAGTTTCTGGCTGATATGCTCAAGAAGAATTCAATTCCCTTTAGTTGAGAATTCCTGGAAGGGATTTTTTTTAAGTACATAGGGAAGAAACAAAGATGGCAAGGGCCAATAAAAGAAGAGGCATTCTAAGGATCTAGAAATATGGTCAAAATTGAAGTTATCACTGCTGGGCCGAATTGCTGCGATAAAGATGAATGTATTGCCTAGGATGTTGTTTCTGTTTCAAACATTGCAAATTTTGGACAAGATGGACTGTTTCAAGAAATGGCAGAGAGATATCTCTAGATTTGTCTGGCAGGGCAAAAAGCCTAGAATAAAATTTAAGATTTTAACTGATGCCAAAGAAAGAGGTGGATTTGCCCTGCCAGACCTAAAACTTTATTATGAATCAGCCGCATTTTGCTGGCTGAAGGATTGGCTGCTTCTTGAAAACACGGACATCTTGGACTTAGAAGGTTTCAATAATGTTTTTGGATGGCATGCATATTTGTGGTATGATAAGGTCAAAGCACATAAAGCTTTTAAAAACCATATTGTCAGGAAAGCATTGTTCAATGTCTGGATGAGATATAAGGATTTGCTTGAAAGTAAAACACCAAGGTGGCTGTCACCAATGGAGGCTAAGGCTCTGAAAAAACTTAATATGGAGACAAATTGGCCAAAATATTGGGAAATTTTGGAACAAGTTGGAGATAGTTTAAAGCTGCAGAGCTTTGACAGTTTAAAAACTAAGGTACGAGACTGGCTTCACTATTATCAAATAAGGGAGGTTTATAACTTGGATAAGAAAAATCAAAATTGGAAACAGAATTGTTAGAACCTAAAACTAAGAATTTATCAAGAATGTATAACTTGCTGTTGAAATGGAATACTCAAGATGAAATGGTTAAATCTGTCATGATTAAATGGGCACAAGATTTTGGACACAACATTATGATGGCTGACTGGGAAAAGTTATGGACCACAGGTATTAAGTTTACAGCTTGTAATGCCTTAAGAGAGAATATAATGAAAATGATTTATAGGTGGTACTTGACCCCAGTCAAGCTGGCAAAAATTTACCATTTGCCTGATAATAAATGTTGGAAATGTAAGGAGATTGAGGGCACATTTTTTCACCTTTGGTGGACATGCCCCAGGATTAAGGCCTTCTGGGAGATGATTTATAATGAAATGAAAAAGGTATTTAAATATACCTTCCAAAAGAAACAAGAGGCCTTTTTCCTGGGCATGGTCGGCCAATTGGTGTGAAGGGAAGATAGAACTTTTTTTATGTATGCCACAACAGCAGCAAGAATACTCATCGCAAAGTATTGGAAGACACAAGAACTACCCACCCAAGAAGAATGGCAGACGAAAGTGATGGACTATATGGAACTGGCTGAGATGACTGGCAGAATCCGGGACCAAGGAGAAGAGTCGGTGGAAGAAGATTGGAAAAAAATTAAAGTATATCTTCCAAAATATTGTAAAATTAAGGACTGTTAGAAAGATGTTGGAAAAAGAAAATTAGGTGGTTTTGGTGGAAATGATATAAAGGATTTAATGAAAATGAGTTGATGAAATTGATGAAAGAGAGGACGTTAAATCATAATATATTAAATTAAACTAAATTACTTAAATGACAATAAGGTTGGATGGATTTGCTGAAAAAAAACGATTTGAACTAGAATACAAAATTGGGAGGTGTGAGGAGGTCGAGGAAATAAGTAAAGGAAGAAAGTAATGTAAAGGTTTATTCTGTTTTTTTCTTCTATTTTTGTTTGTTTAAGTGAATGTATTGTTATCCTATTTTTCTTTTCTTTTTCTTTTTTGTATTTTGTATTGCTTATATTTTTTCTGCTTTTTGTAACCTTTAAACTCTGAATAAATATTATTATTTTTAAAAAAGCAGAGGCATTCTAGAGGAAATATATTTTAAAAAAGAGCTGGGAGATGGCTGCATCAGTAGACGAGCTGGAGGAGGGAGATAGCTGATAAGGGGAAAGGGGACTTAAAACTGTTTAAAGGATTCAATGATGGATTTAAAATTGTTTTCATTGAATGTGAATGGTTTGAACAACAAAACCAAATGAAATAAAATTACACATATTACACATAACAACAAAAATGATTATTGGTAAATAAAGGACTAGGACAGGAATTCATATAAACGACAGCAGCAAGAGTACTTTATGCACAAAAATGGCCAAATCAAGAGACAGCTACACTTGATCCAGAGAGCGGCAGTTAAAAGTGATGGAATATGTCAAATTGGCAAATTTAACTATGAAAATAAGAAATCAAGGCAGACTTTAAAGAGGAGTGGAAACCTTTTGTTGAATATTTAAAGAATTTTTGTAAACATGTACAAACACAGGTAGGAGCTGAATTTGTGGGGGTGGGGGCACTAGGCACAAAGCCCTCCTGTGGGATTCCGGCACTCCTGGACGCCGTCCCTGATTCGCTCCACTAGTTGCAAGAATCTTCAAAAGAAACAATTTGGACAAGATAAATTGCACATACTTCAAGGAAAAAGGGGGAGTAAAGACTGCTGACAGAAGAGATCTCTGATAACAAGACAAGAATAAAATATGAGAAGATACGTCAAGATACGGTACAACAAATGACTGAGGGGGGGGAACCTGCCTTTCCTTTTTTTTATGTGAGTAAACAAGAATCCCCTCCCCTAATGAGTCAGAAATTAAGGACTTAAGCTGTGGATTTAAGACTGTGTGGAGATAAACTTTCGAACCAAAGCAATGTTTCAAGACGAAGCTGGAAAGCTAAGAGTTTTGGAATGACGCAGTTAAAAATGCCGTCGCCATTTTGGGAGGCATTGTTGGAGCTCTTGGGTCTGGGAGGAGAAAGAGAGAAATCAACTTCTCGGTGGGACTTAAGAGCGACAAATGCCTAATTTATGATGGAAAGAGCGATGTTATCTATGAAGGAGATATATGGAAACCATCTGGGCTTAGTTTGGAGAAATGGGAAATCCACACAGGATTATTATATTTGCTTATCGGCTTAAGGAGACTAACAGAAGAGATCGTAAAGGAAAAAGAGAAATTATATGAACAAGATATGATGTGGAAACACAAAGATAAGACTGGATAGAATTATGAACTTTGTCTGGACTCATTGGGACTGATTTGGACATTAACGCAGTAAGAAGAAGATGATCTGAATCCCCCTTTGGATCTTGAAGTATGGGTTCCCCCAACAAAATTTAAAAATTTGGCTTTGTAATTTGGAATTTATGTGATGTGATTTAATTTGATGTGATTGGCCAGTTAATAAAAAATATTTAAAAAAAAAACAAAGAAGGAGACTCCACCACACTCCGTGGCAGCAAATTCCACTGTCGAACAGCCCTTACTGTGAGGAAGTTCTTCCTAATGTTTAGGTGGAATCTTCTTTCTTGTAGTTTGGATCCATTGCTCCATGTCCGCTTCTCTGGAGCAGCAGAAATGGTTTCTCCCCTGTGTGACTCCATTGATGAATTCTAAGGTGTCCACTAGTAGTGAAGCTCTTTCCAAATTCCATGCATTTAAATTATTTCTCCCCCGTGTGACTCCGTTGATGAATTCTAAGGTGTCCACTCTGACTGAAGCTCTTTCCACACTCCATGCATTTAAATGGTTTCTTCCCTGTGTGACTCCGTTGATGAATTCTAAGGTTTCCACACTGACTGAAGCTCTTTCCACATTCCATGCACTTAAATGTTTTCTCTCCTGTGTGAGTCCATTGATGAATTCTAAGGTCTCCACTCTGACTGAAGCTCTTTCCACACTCCATGCATTTAAATGGTTTCTCCCCCGTGTGAGTCCGTTGATGAATTCTAAGGCTTCCGCTAGTAGTGAAGCTCTTTCCACACTCCATACATTCAAATGGTTTCTCCCCCGTGTGAGTCCGTTGATGAATTCTAAGGTCTCCACTCTGACTGAAACTCTTTCCACACTCCATGCATTTAAATGGTTTCTCCCCTGTGTGAGTTCGTTGATGTTTTCTAAGGCTTCCACTCTGACTGAAGCTCTTTCCACACTCCATGCATTTAAATGGTTTCTCCCCTGTGTGACTCCATTGATGAATTCTAAGTTTTCCACTCTCAGTGAAGCTCTTTCCACACTCCATGCATTTAAATGGTTTCTCCCCCGTGTGAGTTCGTTGATGAATTCTAAGTTTTCCACTCTCAGTGAAGCTCTTTCCACACTCCATGCATTTAAATGGTTTCTCCCCCGTGTGAGTTCGTTGATGTTTTCTAAGGCTTCCACTCTGACTGAAGCTCTTTCCACACTCCATGCATTTAAATGATTTCTCCCCTGTGTGACTCCGTTGATGAATTCTAAGGTGTCCACTCTCAGTGAAGCTCTTTCCACACTCCATGCATTTAAAAGGTTTCTCCCCAGTGTGACTCCGTTGATGAATTCTAAGGTGTCCACTCTGACTGAAGCTCTTTCCACACTCCATGCATTTAAATGATTTCTCCCCTGTGTGACTCCGTTGATGAATTCTAAGTTTTCCACTCTCAGTGAAGCTCTTTCCACACTCCATGCATTTAAAAGGTTTCTCCCCAGTGTGACTCCGTTGATGAATTCTAAGGTGTCCACTCTGACTGAAGCTCTTTCCACACTCCAAGCATTTAAATGGTTTCTTCCCCGTGTGAATCCGTTGATGAATTCTAAGGTGTCCACTCTGACTGAAGCTCTTTCCACAGTCCATGCATTTAAATGGTTTCTCCCCAGTGTGAGTCCGTTGATGAATTCTAAGGTCTCCACTCTGACTGAAGCTCTTTCCACACTCCATGCAATTAAATGGTTTCTCCCCTGTGTGAGTCCATTGATGTTTTCTAAGTTTTCCACTGTCAGTGAAGCTTCTTCCACACTCCATACTTTCACACTGTTTATGTTCTCTCTTTTCACACTCCATTTATTTAAATGGTTTCTTCGTTAGTTCCATTGGACATGGCCCACCAGAATTCTGACTGCCTTCTCCATTGTCTTCTTTCGATGGGGTGGGGAGAAAATCCTATTTGTTTTCTAGGAAGAGAACAAAGTACTATTACAATTAGCACCTGCTCTTATTTTAAAGTCTTTTACAATCTCTCCAAATTTTTAGGCAAATGAAATAATGTAAAATAATGGTCATGCATCATCAGCCTTTTATAACCCTTAATTATTGTTAATGAAGCAGTATTATATTAGAAAACGGTTGAACTGTGGGCTTTACGTTTGATAAAAAGTGGTTTCTCACAAGAAAGGGAGCTGCTCTATGTTCCATGAACCTGGCCAATATTCATCAGGGTCCTAAGTTCATCATGAAGTTCTTCATCCGCTGCACTATAATCCTCCACCCCTTGGGCCACATTTTGTCCCCTTCGAGCTCTAGATCTTTATTCATCACCTGAACAGTCCCTTTGGCCTCAGGAGGTCCATACTGACCATTTTGGGAGACCCATATATAAGTTTAGTGACAGGGCTTGGTGCTTGTGGTCGGTTGAAGGAGTGCTCAGTTGGAGAATGTTCTTGGGGTTGGACCTCCATCTCTCAGCCTTGCATTATGGAATGGAGAGAGCTGGAGATGCAGAAGGAAAGCAGCTGGAACCTGACCGCTGGGAAGGCCAGATTGAGACACCCACCCCAATTAGGATTTCTAATTATATGCCACCGGGTCTCGCACCCGCCTCCTGACACTGGCTTATCTTAGCAGAGATTCCCTGTCCAGGCCACTCTCACTGTTCTTCCTCCTTTGCTCTGGGTGGCCAAGGGCTTCTGGATAATCTAGCTCTGCTCCAACTGGGAATTATTTATTAAATAATAATAATAATAATAATAATAATAATAATAATAATAATAATAATAATTTATTTGTACCCCGCCCATCTGGCTGGGTTTCCCCAGCCACTCTGGGCGGCTTCCATAGAAACCAAAAATACATTAAATTGTTATACCTCTCTTCATCTGAATATCACAAGATAAAAATATGTGTGACACTGATAATAATAATAATAATAATAATAATAATAATAATAATAATAATAATAATAATAATAATGAAGTGTAAAGAAGTGTAAAGAAGAAACCAATCTTCAAATCAGTTTCATATTCCCTGGCTGTATTTCTCAGCCATGATTGTGACTCAGAATCTTAGCCACAATTTATTCTAGAATATCAACTGGATCTCTTTGTAATAGGAGCCAGACATCCCTGGGATTTCATCCAGACATTCCTTTAGTGTGGGCAGCAGCAGTGGAGGAAGGAAGGAATTAACATTGGGGGCAAACCACTTCCTTCTGAAGGTCTTCCCCAGCAGCCAGCAGGGTTGATAAACTGCTCAGTGGGGACACCTTGGCTTTATAGTGTTAGGGTCTGGATACCAATCACAATCCTTTGGAAATGTCTCAAGAACCCTTAAGATCCAGTTCCACCAACTCCCAAGTAACACTGAGCCCTAGAGGAACCTTCTGTGCTGAGTTGAGGCACCTCTGGCCCTCCAGATGTGGTTGGACTCAAAGTACCACCTGCCCAAGCAAGGATGGCCCATGGCCAGGGAGGATGGGAGTCTTATCTGGGGGGGGGGACACTTTCCCCTTCTTCCTCCTCCTCTGAAAATGCGGAATGGGGGAGGTGGGCACATTGACGCAAGGGGACATTGACACACCAATAATATTTCAATATCAAGAAATGATATTTCTGTCTCCCAAATGTGCCTATGCATGTGTGAGTAGAACAGTTGCGACTGTGCTGGCTGCCAGTTAGCCGTTGGCGTTTGAAGAGAATAGGTGTGTTTTTAGCACGACCAACTAAAAATTATGTGAAATGTAAGTGTTCCAAACATTTTTACGTCATTTAGTTAAGATTTAAAAATACCAAAGGAAAGTTATTCCACTCAGTAATCAGGATTACAGGTGATTTTCAAATAAGTTCAGTGGCTTTATTAACAATTGTTAGATTTTTGAAAAATGTCCATTGGCGCACTTTGATACACTAAGGGTTAGCGCCTCCAGTAATGGCTGAATTCCTCTGATCTAGAGGAACTTGCTTTGTGGAAATCTGGGTCTGGCCACCACGGCGAAGGCGGAGACGCACTAAAAATCACAGGCGGGAGAAGCCTGTGAATGTGGGATTCGGCTGGCACCTTTGCGCCTCCTCTACTCGCGGGGAAACCTGTTTTCAGGGATCCGGAGCGACGTGGGGTGAGTGGCGCGGTGCTTCGAATTGACTGCTTCTTTCACGGAGTGAAGCCGCATTGCTGTTGCCGGAGAGCGCTGACTTTTTCTTGTGGACAATTTGATTCTAAAACAACTACCCGTGAGTAGAACAGAAAATTGGATCTTTAAACGTCTTAATTTGGCACCGA
Organism: Podarcis melisellensis; assembly: GCF_964234715.1. Taxonomy (NCBI): domain Eukaryota; kingdom Metazoa; phylum Chordata; class Lepidosauria; order Squamata; family Lacertidae; genus Podarcis; species Podarcis melisellensis. The sequence continues at coordinate 50,645 of NW_028113031.1, read as the reverse complement.
AACGGGGAGGTTTCAAACAGGAAGTCCGCCTCCCCTTTTTGTAAATAGACTGAAGCAAAGGGGCTGCAAGCTAAAGTCTTGGAAAGCCTTCCGTAAAGGATTAAACCTCCATCGGTTAAACTCACTAAACCCCCCCTTGGAAGCAGGAGAAGAGGGGGGAAATTTTGGATCGTGTAAGCCTGCAGGAGAGAGTGAAGAAAGTCAAATTACCACTGCTCTGAACCTGGAAACGGGCTGCTAGTAAGATCGACGTTTTGGAATTGCCCATTGAATGTGAATTGTTCGTTGACAGCTAGTTAAATAAGAGAAATACATTGTTTCCATTGTCTCCCTCTGCGTTTAAAAAGGAGTAAAAGTAACTGAAAATTGAAAGTAACTTTATTGTTTGAACTGTGCTTAAAAGGATTGATTGTTGTTGTTGTTGTTTAGTCGTTTAGTCATGTCCGACTCTTCGTGACCCCCTGGACCAGAGCACGCCAGACCCTCCTGTCTTCCACTGCCTCTGGAAGACTCATGTTTGTAGCTTCGAAGAAACTATCCAACCATCTCGTCCTCTGTCGTCCCCTTCTCCTTGTGCCCTCCATCTTTCCCAACATCAGGGTCTTTTCCAGGGAGTCTTCTCTTCTCATGAGGTGGCCAAAGTATTGGAGCCTCAGCTTCATGATCTGTCCTTCCAGTGAGCACTCAGGGCTGATTTCCTTAAGAATGGATCGGTTTGTTCTTCTTGCAGTCCATGGGACTCTCAAGAGTCTCCTCCAGCACCATAATTCAAAGGAATCAATTCTTTGGCGATCTGCCTTCTTTATGGTCCAGCTCTCACTTCCATACATCACTACTGGGAAAACCATAGCTTTTACTATACGGACCTTTGTTGGCAAGGTGATGTCTCTACTTCTCAAGATGCTGTCTAGGTTTGTCATTGCTTTCCTCCCAAGAAGCAGGCGTCTCTTAATTTCGTGGCTGCTGTCACCATCTGCAGTGATCATGAAGCCCAAGAAAGTAAAATCTCTCACTGCCTCCATTTCTTCTCCTTCTATTTGCCAGGAGGTGATGGGACCAGTGGCCATGATCTTCGTTTTTTTGATGTTGAGCTTCAGACCATATTTTGCGCTCTCCTCTTTCACCCTCAATAAAAGCTTCTTTAATTCCTCCTCACTTTCTGCCATCAAGGTTGTGTCATCTGCATATCTGAGGTTGTTGATATTTCGGCTTCGGATTCATCCAGCCCAGCCTTTCGCATGATGAATTCTGCATATAAGTTAAATAAGCAGGGAGACAATATACAGCCTTGTCGTACTCCTTTCCCAATTTTGAACCAATCAGTTGTTCCATATCCAGTTCTAACTGTAGCTTCTTGTCCCACATAGAGATTTCTCAGGAGACAGATGAGGTGATCTGGCACTCCCATTTCTTTAAGAACTTGCCATAGTTTGCTGTGGTCGACACAGTCAAAGGCTTTTGCATAGTCAATGAAGCAGAAGTAGATGTCTTTTTGGAACTCTCTAGCTTTCTCCATAATCCAGCGCATGTTTGCAATTTGGTCTCTGGTTCTTCTGCCTCTTCTAAATCCAGCTTGCACTTCTGGGAGTTCTCGGTCCACATACTGCTTGAGCCTTCCTTGTAGAATTTTAAGCATAACCTTGCCAGCGTGTGAAATGAGTGAAATTGTGCGGTAGTTGGAGCATTCTTTGGCACTGCCCTTCTTTGGGATTGGGATGTAGACTGATCTTCTCCAATCCTCTGGTCACTGCTGAGTTTTCCAAACTTGCTGGCATATTGAGTGTAGCACCTTAACAGCATCATCTTTTAAAATTTTAAATAGTTCAGCTGGAATACCATCACTTCCACTGGCCTTGTTATTTGCAGTGCTTTCTAAGGCCCATTTAACTTCACTCTCCAGGATGTCTGGCTCAAGGTCAGCAACCCCACTACCTGGGGTGTACGAGACATCCATATCTTTCTGGTATAATTCCTCTGTGTATTCTTGCCACCTCTTCTTGATGTCTTCTGCTTCTGTTAGGTCCTTACCACTTTTGTCCTTTATTATGGTAATCTTTGAACGAAATGTTCCTTTCATATCTCCAATTTTCTTGAACAGATCTCTGGTTCTTCCCATTCTGTTGTTTTCCTCTATTTCTTTGCATTGCTCATTTAAGAAGGCCTTCTTATCTCTCCTTGCTATTTTTTGGAAATCTGCATTCAATTTCCTGTATCTTTCTCTATCTCCCTCACATTTTGCTTGCTTTCTCTCCCCCGCTATTTGTAAGGCCTCGTTGGACAGCCACTTTGCTTTCTTGCATTTCCTTTTCATTGGGATGGTTTTCGTTGCTGCCTCCTGTATAATGTTACGAGCCTCCATCCATAGTTCTTCAGGCACTCTGTCCAGCAGATCTAAATCCTTAAACCTGTTCCTCACTTCCACTGTGTATTCATAAGGGATTTGATTTAGATTGTATCTTACCGGCCCAATGGTTTTTCCTACTTTCTTCAGTTTAAGCTTGAATTTTGCTATAAGAAGCTGATGATCTGAGCCACAGTCAGCTCCAGGTCTTGTTTTTGCTGACTGCATCGAGCTTCTCCATCTTTGGCTGCAGAGAATATAATCAATCTGATTTCGATGCTGCCCATCTGGTGATGTCCACGTGTAGAGTCGTCTCTTGTGTTGTTGGAAAAGTGTGTTTGTGATGACCAGCTTGTTCTCTTGACAGAACTCTATTAGCCTTTGCCCTGCTTCATTTTGCTCTCCAAGGACAAACTTGCCAGTTGTTCCTTTTATCTCTTGACTCCCTACTTTAGCATTCCAATCTCCTATAATGAGAAGAACATCCTTCTTTGGTGTCACTTCTATAAGGTGTTGTAAGTCTTCATAGAATTGGTCAATTTCAGTTTCTTCCGCACCAGTAGTTGGTGCATAAACTCGGATTACTGTTATGTTAAAAGGTCTGCCTTGGATTCGTATCGAGATCATTCTATCATTTTTGAGATTGCAACCAAGTACTGCTTTCGCAACTCTCTTGTTGACTATGAGGGCCACTCCATTTCTTTTGCGGGTTTCCTGCCCACAGTAGTAGATAAGATGGTCATCCGAACTAAATTCGCCCATTCCCGTCCATTTTAGCTCACTGATGCCCAGGATGTCAATATTTATTCTTGCCATCTCATTTTTGACCACATCCAACTTACCCAGGTTCATGGTTCTTACATTCCAGGTTCCTATGCAATATTTTTCTTTACAGCATTGGACTTTCCTTTCGCTTCCAGGCATATCCGCAACTGAACGTCCTTTCGGCTTTAGCCCAGCCGCTTCATCAGCTCTGGATCTACTTGTACTTGTCCACCGCTCTTCCCCAGTAGCATGTTGGACGCCTTCCGACCTGAGGGGCTCATCTTCCAGCGTCATAACTTTTATATGCCTGTTGTCTTTGTCCATGGAGTTTTCTTGGCAGGGATACTGGAGTGGCTTGCCGGTTCCTCCTCCAGATGGATCACGTTTGGTCAAAACTCTCCACTATGACCTGTTCATCTTGGGTGCCCTGCTCAGCATAGTTCATAGCTTCTCTGAGTTCTTCAAGCCCCTTCGCCATGGCAAGGCAGTGATCCATGAAGGGGAAAAGGATTGATACAAATCGAAATTGTTTCCCTCTAGAAGAAGCTTTTGAAATTGTTGCATGAGTTGAGCTGGGGGGATCTCCAGCTGCAAGATAAAAAACTGTGAGAATCTGGGACTGACCTTGGATTGTTAAGAATGTTGACAGAAGAAGCCTTAGTGGTTGCATTATGTAAGATAAATGACTCACTGGAACAGCTCCATAAGAAGACGGATGTGATGACTATAAAAATTGATAACTTGGGACAAAAAGTGACTAATTTTGGACAAAAAGTGAACATTAATACAGAAACTATTCAGGAATTGATACAGGGATATACTTTGACATGGCAAATTGTAGAGAAGGCGGGGGAGAAGGTTGTCGTTGTTGAACCTAAAATAGCACAAGTGGACAGGGAGAGAGCCCCAGCCTTACAGATGTAATTTGATGACTATAAGTTGATGCCTTTTATAATTGAATTTAGGGAAAGTCAAATTTTGAGGATTGGAGCCCTGCTTGGACTGGAGAAGGAAAGTTGGATAGATCCCTTCATGCAGGGATTTATTGACCTCTGGGACCTGGACTTGGGTCAGGAGAAGATTGGAGTTGTGGAGACCTCCAGATTTAGAAGAACTTTGAAATACGTCCTGAAATATCTTTGGGATCTTAGTTTTAACTATGGAGATTTGGCTGAGCTGTCGAGAAGGAATAAAAACATTGCTAGGTGGGAATTTCCCCGAGATCTACTCTTCAGCATCAAAGAAAGGAAAATAAGAACAAGATCAGCAGAAGACAAAGCAAAGTGCATGTATAAATATGAAGAAGACTTGCAGAAGGAACTTGGAAAAGAGTTAAGAGCCTCGGACAGAAGATCACCAGGTTGATGGACTATATGGAATTGACGGAGATGCCTGGCAGGGTCCGAGACCAGGGAGAGGAGACAGTGGAAGAAGATTGGGAAAAGGTTTAAAGTTTATCTATGGAAATACAGTGGTGCCCCGCAAGACGAATGCCTCGCAAGACGGAAAACTCGCTAGACAAAAGAGTTTTCCGTTTTGAAGGTGCTTCGCAAAACGAATTTCCTTTGGGCTTGCTTCACAAGATGAAAATGTCTTGCGAGTTCCTGCGGGGTTTTTTACTCCCCCCCTTTTTCTAAGCCGCTTATCCGCTAAACCGATAAGCCGCGCGAATCCGCTAAGCCGTCAATGGGCTTGCTTCGCAAGATGAAAAAAACTGCAAGACAAAGAGACTCGCGGAACTGATTCTTTTCATCTTGCGAGGCACCACTGTAATGTAAAATTAATGAGTGTTAGAAAAATGTTGGAATGAAATTATATGGCTTTAGTAGAAATGTTATAAGGAATTAAGCATAAATAAGTATTTTAGTATTAATGGAAAATAAGGTTAAAATATGTTGAGATAACTATATGACAGAAAATAGAGAAAGATGGAAAGGACTTGCTGAAATAATTTATAGAAATGGGAGGTGAGAGAAGGTCGATGAAACAAGGGAATGAAAGAGAGGGTATTGAGATGGTATGATGTGTGTCCTATGGAGCGAATGCAGGCTTTCGCTGAAGAGCTCTCCAGGCTTCGTGCAAATCTCCGCAAGACGCAGGAGCCCGGCGCTGGACTCCCACGGCTTGCAGAGAGTTGCCTGTTCTGGGGGCTGGGTTCAGGGGAAGCTTGGGCTTCTCCCGCCCCAGCCCTGTGCCTGGGGGGGAAAAATAATTTCCCCCCCTTTATTTCCCCCCCAAAAAACTAGGTGCGCCTTATGGGATGGTGCGTCCTATAGGGCAAAAAATAAGGTGATTATCTTATTTTTTAATAAGCATTTTGTTTAAATCACTATTTTTTGACTACCTAATGTGAGTTCTTATACTTTTTAAAGTTTTTCCCATGGGCCTTAGGTTGCCTATGCCTGGGATAGAGGGTTAAATCAGGGCAGGCCAAATGGGACTCAGCTCCGTCCCCTCCTTGCCCCTCCCTGCATCTGCTGCCTGAGGGGGCTGCCTCAGTTTCCCTCACGGTGGAGCAGGCCCTGAGAACAGCCTTCTCGCTGCCTTCCAAAATACAGTCATACCTCGGGTTACAGACACTTCGTGTTGTGTGTCTTCGGGTTGTGCACAACGCCGAACCCAGAAGTACCAGAACAGGTTAATTCCAGGTTTCAGCCCTCGCGCATGTGCAGAAATGCTAAATCACGCTTTGTGCATATGCAGAAGCACCGAATTGCAACCCACACATGCGCAGACCCAGCGCTGCGGGTTGTGAATCTGCCTCCCGCACGGATTACGTTCGCAACCTGAACATCCACTGCACAGGAAACATGGCACAGAAGACCTTGGAGTCTCACCGTGGAACACAACAACAACATCGATTGGTTATACGTCATTTGGGCTGCCCTGGGCGGTGGGGTAGGGTGTCCCCGTTACAACAGCCCTGCAAAATAGACCGGAGTTGCTACGCGCTTTTGGGACTTGGAAGAGTAACTTACAGCAACCGTAAAGGGCAGACCAGTGTCGTCATTACAGGGGCCTCTTTTAAATAGGGGTGGTGTTTGGGACTTCCGGGTTAGCGCCATCGGCGAATGGCGGAGTTCCTCCGACCGGAGGAACGGGCTCCGTGCAACCTGGGTCCTCCCGCTGCGGCGAAGGCGGGGACCCGCTAGAAACCCCAGGTGGAGGAAGCCTGGGAATGTGGGGTTTGACAGTGCCCCAGGAGCACCTCCCCTATTCGCGGGGAACCCCATTTTGGGGCTCCGGAGCGAAATAGGGTGAGCGGCGCAGTGCTGCAAACTGATTGCTACTTTCACAGAGGGAAGCTGCATAGCCATTGCCGGAGAGCGCTGACTTCTTCCTGTTGACAATTGGACTCCAAACAAGTACCCGTGAGTAGAAACGGAAAATTGGATCAAGAAATACCCTAATTTGGCATCGAAGCGGGAAGGTTCAAAACAGGAAGTCCGCCTTCCGCTTTTTGTAAATAGTCTGAAGCAAAAATCTTGTAAGCTAATAGCTTGGGAAATTGTTTTGCAAAGGTTGAAATTTCTTTCTTTTGTAACCACCAAAATCCCCAATTTGACCGTTTAAGCCTGCAGGAGAGGGAGTAAAGAAAAATAAGTTTCCACCGTCTCAAACCTGGGAACGGGGGTCAGAGACAGAAATTGTCTGAGACGTCCATTGGCTGCGAATGGAACATTTTGACAGATAGCCAAAAAAGAGAAACAAATTGATTCCAATGTTGCCTTTTGCATTCTAAAGAAACAAAATACTTGAAAATTGAAAGTAACTTTCTTTTGTTGGATATGCTTTGAAAAGTTACAGATAGGTAGCCGTGTTGGTCTGCCATAGTCAAAACAAAAAATTCCTTCCAGTAGCACCTTAAAGACCAACTAAGTTAGTTCTAGGTATGAGCTTTCGTGTGCATGCACACGAAAAAGGGACGTTGCAGGAAAATTGTGTATCTGAAGAAGTGTGCATGCACACGAAAGCTCATACCTAGAACTAACTTAGTTGGTCTTTAAGGTGCTACTGGAAGGAATTTTTTGTTATGCTTTGAAAAGACGGTTACAAATAGAAATTGCCTCCTCTAGAGGGAGCTTGTCAAATTGTTGCTGCAGTTTACTTGAGGATTTCACAGCTGCAAGATTAAGATCGTGGAAACAGACTGTGACCTTGAATAAAAATGTGTGTGAAGGAAGCTCTGGTGCTTGTTTTTTGCAAGACGAGTGCTTCGCTGGAGCAGCTGCATAAGAAGATGGATTTGAAGAATGAGAAGTTGGATTTGATGACGGTTGTTGTCAGGGAATGTGAACAAACAGGGAATATTGACCCAGAAATTATACAGGGACCAACTCAGAAAATTGGTTCGACTGTGCAAATGCAAGGGCAAATGACAACGGAGGAGGTAGCGACGGCACCTCAAGCAATACAAATGGAGAGATCCGAGGCCATGCAAGAGCATAAGCCGTTGTTTTGGAAGAGTGAATTTGGAATGGGGCAGGAGTTTGGAGCTGAGGAGGCTCTTAAACTTGGAGGGACTTTGAAATATGTTGCTAAATATTCTTTGGATTATATTGATGACTGTGGGGAGTGGGACTGTGGGGAAGGGGAAGGTTTGATGAGGGGAGATGGACATAATTATGGGTTGAAATTCCCCAGAGATCTACTCCTCAATGAGTATAAACAACAAGAAGAAGATCTGCAGAAGGGGCATGGAAGCAATTTAAGGGCCTCGGACATAAGACTACCAGGTTGATGGACTAAGATGGATTGGACAGTAAGGACGGACATAACCCGAGACCAGGAAAAAGGGACGTTGGAGGAAAATTGGAAAATCTATAAAGAAAAGTTTTAATTTGGGGAATCAGTGGAAAATTAATGAATATTAGGGGAAATGTTGGAATGAAACTGTCTGGCTTTAGTAGAAATGTTATATGGAATCATGTATAAATAAGCATTAAGTTTTAAGCCTCAAGGTTTTTTACGGTATGATAAGGTTAAATAAAGTAACGCAAATTCTTAGCAGAAACATGGTAAAACTAATAATGGTTAGAAGGATGTTGGAATGATCTTATGTGATTTTAGCAGGATTGATATAAAGGAGTTGGGAATAACTGATTGTTAATCGTGTGTATCTGAAGAAGTGTGCATGCACACGAAAGCTCATACCAAGAACTGACTTAGTTGGTCTTTAAGGTGCTACTGGAAGGAATTTTGTTTTGTTTTGACTATGGCAGACCAACACGGCTACCTATCTGTAACTGATTGTTAATCGGTGAGAGGAGGAAAAGTAAGACTATATTATACTAGGATAAATTACAGGATAAAATATTTTAAAAGAAGGAAAGAATTTGCTGAAATGGATAATTGATCTAGAATACAAAAAAGGGAGGTGTGAGGAGGTCAAGGAAACAAGCTAATGAAAGAACATAAAGGAAATACGATGCTTTTTCTTTTTTTTATTTCTTTTTTATTTAAAGCGTTTTATTTTTCTGTCTTTTTTTCTTTTTTATATTGTGGTGTATTGTTTGGTTTTTGTTTAATGTGGTATGTTCATTTTTGCTTTTTGTAATTGTTTAAACTTTAATAAATATCATTTAAAAAAATTAAATAGGGGTGGTGTTTGAACTTGCGCTTTGCTAATGTTACGGAATTGGCAGGGGGGGCACTTGTGGGAGAGCAGGTTTCTTTGGCCGTCTCCCCCTTCCTTGCTTGCCCCTTCTGCGTTCCCATGGCAAGTCCAGCCGAATTCGACTATGGCGTGTGGAGCATATCTCCGCCTTCAGACGGATGGAGCCAGGCAGCTTTCCGGGTCATGTGCCCAACTTTTCATGAGCTGATATTAAATCCCAAAAGAACTACAGCTGCTTGTTACAAAGGGTGGGGGCAGATTCCGGTAGGTTAATGATATTAACTCTTTCCATGCTCATTTCTGATGCTCAGAAGCAGGTGCACCCTTTCCTAGACCTTCCTGATGACATTCTCAGTCTGACACACAGTATTTACACAGAAACGCGGATCAAACACAAAAAACCCTTCACATAACTCCCTTTCTAAAATACACTGAGACTATCTTATAACATATCTCCATTATAACACACAAGTTATTCAGGTATACAGGACTGAGGCCGTTTAGGGCTTGAAAGGTCAGCACCAACACTTTGAATTGTGCTCAGAAATGTACTCAAATATTCCTCTGCAGTAAAGGAGGCAAATGACTTGATCATGGATGGAGGACTTGACCTGGCATGTGTAACAGAGACTTGGTTGGATGAAGCAGATGGGCCTGTCCTTGCCGCTGCTTGTCCACCAGGTTTCTCTTACGCACAGCAACCCAGGTCATGTGGGCGGGGAGGGGGGCTTGCAGTGATTTTTAGGAAGTCATTAGTTTGCACCAGGCGTCCTATTGGGAAGACCCAGTTTTCTGAGTGCATGTTCTGGAAGTTGGGCAATAGGGGCAGTACAGGATTCCTTTTGGTGTACCGACCTCCCCGCTGCACCAAGGATTCCCTGCCCGAGCTGCTTCAGGTCATGGCGGATGTTCTCCTGGAGACACCTAGCTTGGTTGTCCTAGGAGATTTTAACATCCATGCTGACAGGACCTTACAAGGGGCCGCTCGGGACTTCGTGGAAAGCATGGCCTCCATGGGGCTGTCCCTGAATAAGTCTGGCCCAACCCATAGCCGCGGACATGCCTTGGACCTGGTGTTTACCTCTATGGATGTTGGTGATCTGACACTAAGTAAAAGTGAAACGAAAGAAGTGCCATGGTCAGACCACTTCCTGGTGCAACTGGACTTCTCCGCGACCCTTCCCCTCTGCAGGGAGGTGGGACCGATTTGGATGGTCCGCCCCCGCCACTTAATGGATCCAAATGGTTTCCAGAGAGTGGTAGGGGATGCTTTATCCCATGTTGATGGCCTTTCAGCCGATTCCCTGGTGGCCCGCTGGAATGTGGAGTTAACCAGGGCTATTGACTGTTTGGCTCTGAAGTGCCCTCTCCGATTGCATGGAGCCCGGAGAGCCCCGTGGTTTTCCACGGATCTGAGGGCAATGAAACAATCGTTGAGATGGCTAGAGCGCCGGTGGCGGATAACTCATTCTGAATCTGACCGGACACAGGTTAGAGCTCAACGTCGAGCCTACCAAGTGGCGATAGCGACGGCGAAGAAGACTTTCTTCACCGCCTCTATTGCATCTGCAGAAAACAGCAGCAGGAGACTCTTTCAGGTGGTTCACAATTTAGCGGAACCACCTGTAACATCGGGGCCCAGTACGGGCCACATGTTCTCCTGCAATGATTTTGCAAATTTTTTTGCAGATAAAATCGCTCAGATTCGGGAAGAAGTAGACTCCACCGTGGGAGCAGGGCCGGGGCGGGAGAGTGCTAGAGTCCTGTCTGGTCAAGTTGTGTGGGATCAATTCCAATCTGTTACCTCCGAGGATGTGGACAGGCTGCTTGGACGAGTGAAGCCAACCACCTGTCTCCTGGATCCTTGCCCATCCTGGCTTATAAAAGCCAGCCGAGAAGGACTGGGCGATGGGCTTCGTGGGGTGGTGAATGCTTCCCTCCGTGAGGGAGCCTTCCCAAACCCGCTGAAAGAGGCGATTATTAAACCGCTTCTTAAAAAACCATCTTTAGATGCGGCCACGATGGCCAATTATCGCCCAGTCTCAAACCTTCCATTCTTGGGCAAGGTGATTGAGCGAGTGGTTGCTGAAGAACTCCAGGCACGCCTGGAAGAAGCGGACCATTTGGATCCCTTCCAGTCGGGATTCAGGCCTCATCATGGGACTGAAACTGCCTTGGTCGCACTGGCTGATGATCTCCGGCGGGCTAGGGACAAAGGTGAGAGCTGTTTCCCAGTTCTGCTGGATCTCCCAGCGGCGTTTGATACCATCGACCATAACATCCTTCTGGACCGTCTAGAGGGGCTGGGAGCTGGGGGCACTGTCATACAGTGGTTCCGCTCCTTCCTCCTGGGCCGTGTTCAGAAAGTGGTGGTGGGGGATGAGTGTTCAGACCCCTGGGCTCTCACTTGTGGGGTGCCTCAAGGTTCTGTCCTCTCCCCCATGCTTTTCAACATCTACATGCAGCCGCTGGGAGGGATCATCAGGAGGTTTGGGCTGGGTGTTCATCAGTATGCAGATGATACCCAGCTCTACCCCTCTTTTAAATCAGAACCAGTGAAGGCGGTGAAGGTCCTGTGTGAGTGTCTGGAAGCGGTTGGAGGATGGATGGCGGCTAACAGATTGAGGTTGAATCCTGACAAGACAGAAGTACTGTTTTTGGGGGACAGGAGGCAGGCAGGTGTGGAGGATTCCCTGGTCCTGAATGGGGTAACTGTGCCCCTGAAGGACCAGGTGCGCAGCCTGGGAGTCATTTTGGACTCACAGCTGTCCATGGAGGCACAGGTCAAATCTGTATCCAGGGCAGCTGTTTACCAGCTCCATCTGGTACGTAGGCTGAGACCCTACCTGCCTGCAGACTGTCTCGCCAGAGTGGTACATGCTCTGGTTATCTCCCGCTTGGACTACTGCAATGCGCTCTACGTGGGGCTACCTTTGAAGGTGACCCAGAAACTACAACTAATCCAGAATGCGGCAGCTAGACTGGTGACTGGGAGCGGCCATCGAGACCATATAACACTGGTCTTGAAAGACCTACATTGGCTCCCAGTACGTTTCTGAGCACAATTCAAAGTGTTGGTGCTGACCTTTAAAGCCCTAAATGGCCTCGGTCCAGTATATCTGAAGGAGCGTCTCCTCCCCCATCGTTCTGCCCGGACACTGAGGTCCAGCTCCGAGGGCCTTTACAGGGGAACTATGAATCAGTTACAGGGAACCAGGCAGAGGGCCTTCTCGGTAGTGGCGCCTGCCCTGTGGAATGCCCTCCCATCAGATGTCAAAGCGATAAACAACTACCTGACATTCAGAAGACATCTGAAGGCAGCCCTGTTCAGGGAAGTTTTTAATATGTGACATTTTAGTGTAATTTTCATCTCTGTTGGAAGCCGCCCAGAGTGGCTGGGGAAACCCAGCCAGATGGGCGGGGTACAAATAATAAATTATTTTATTATTATTATTATTATTATTATTATTATTATTATTATTATTATTATAAATGGAAGCCTTCCCATTGTTTTTGTGCTTACAAATACTGTCTTAAGGAGGTATGAACAGGGTGGGCCTGTGACCTGGATTCAGGAACTAAAGTATTTACCATCACAAAAGAATGGCCAGGTTGCCCAGGTAATGCAGTTAGTGACCATTAACAGGTATCCTTGGGGACAGGTTTTCTGCTGTAGACTGCCTCCTGTGATGTATTCCTGCTGTAGACAGTCTCCTTCTGTATATTTGGGGGGGGGTGGTCTTGGGTGGGCAATTTCAAAAGACTATATAAGGCCTTGCACACCTCCCTCCTGGTTGTGGTGGGGGGGGGGGACACTGTTGCAATAAAGATCCAGCTTACTAGCCGCTTTGCTTCTCCATATACTCTGGTTGGCCTCTGTTATTTTCTCCTACCTATATGGAACCTGCTTAAGGACTATATGGGCTCTTGGATACCCCATAAGGGGAAAGGAGCAGGTTTTTTCTTAGAACAAAGGTCGTAAGAATATGTTTGGTTGGCACGCTTATTTATAGCATGATAAAACTAAAACACACAGGAGCTCTATGAATCAGGTTATTCAGAAAATCCTTTTTACAGTATGGGATAAATATAGTAATCTGCTGGAAAGAAAAACACCTCTTTAGCTTCCACCCACAAAAGCAACAGCTTTTTTAAAAATGCAATACGGAAGAAGCAATGGGCAACTTACAGAGATCTTTTGGACTTTTCGGAAGAATAAATAAAACTGAATAAACAGGATGAGGTGGGAGGTGTGGTGGCGGATTGGTTTCAATACCATCAAATCATCCTGTTTGGACAAGATAAAGGGAGAGGTTTTTGGACTGAAAGTTCACAGTTTGAAAGAGATATTATTGAGAGGAAAGAGAAAGTGTTTCTCAAATTTCAGGTAGAAGACTGTCCAATCTGAAGAAGTGTGCATGCACACGAAAGCTTATCCCCAGAACAAACTGTTCAATGAACAGATGGTTTTCAGTGGAAGAGATCTGCACAAGTAGCTAAGTGTGAAGCAGTAAAAATGAAAGTGCAACCTTGTGAGCAGAATACTCCACACATCTTGGGGTCTTTGTGTAATAATTGTGCAAGTCAGACTTGAGACAAGTTCTGAAGGCTCTTCAGGGCTGGCAACCTCTTCCCAATCCCACTGGGTTCCAACAACCGCACTAACACTTAACTCTACAGAATAGGCACCTGGATGCAGAAGCCAATCCAAAGGGGTGGCTGGTAGTGGAGGTGGTGAAATGCTTAAGTTCTGAGTTTTTCATGTGCGCTAAAACTCAGCCTGCTTGGTTGTTGTTGTTTATTTAAAAAAATATTTTTACCAACATGCTACAATATTATTGTTTTAGTTAAATAAATTGTTTAAGTTGTTATTAAGGAAATGTTGTCCAAATATAGACAGTAAACTTATTAAACCTCAGAATGATTTCATAATTATCTGTCTATGTACTTCTAATAGTGTAACCAAATCAGAAATTTTTGATTTAAATAGAATCATACTGACTAGTGATTTACAGTAAATTGTGATTGAAATCAATTTGATTTATATCAAACCCACCCTGATTGCAATCTACCACAATGTCTGAAATAAGGCTGGAACTATACAGAGGCGAACAGGACAATGTCCTGGCAGCTGCTGCTACTACTTAGGGGTCTGAAACGGATAAATGAAAATATTATCAGTCATCACACACTCAGTTTCATCAGCAGGGAAGCCAAGATGCATCCTAGCAGGACTTTTGGGTTTGGGCTAGGCTACCAAATGGTGGAATTCAGGACAATCCAAAGTATGGAGATGAGTCCTAGTGAATACAGATAACCTGGTAGTGTCATCAGGGAAGGGGGGAGAAGGGGGGTCAGGGGTGCTGGAAGGGGAGGGGTCTCTGTCGAGGCTCCTCCCCCTCCCATTAACCCTTCCATGGACTCCCTCTCTCCCTTTCCCCAGCCAGGCGACCCCAGGGATTCCTGCTAGGGGCAAAGCGGGAGAATGGGGGGCCTCAGCCCCACCCCCAGCCCTGCTTGGGGTCCTCCTTCCCCTTCCCGCCCAGGCGTCCCGGGGGGGGGGCAGGGCAGCTGAGCATCTCTCGGCCCCCCAGGAAAGAGAAAGGGGAGTCTGGCGGTGCTGCTGCTGCTGCCCAGGAGATCTTGCCAGGTGTAGATCCCTGCAGGTGTTGGGTCCCCCCTTCCCCCCTGGGTCGGGGCCTGGATCGGGGCCCCTGTCGACGGGCCCCAGGGAGGGCGCTTTCCTTACGGGGGGGTCTCCCCTTATCCCCCCTCCCACCTTATCCCCCCCTCCCACCTTATCCCCCCTCCCCCTCTATTTCCCCCCCCTCCTCTCCCTCCCTCTTTACCTCTTGGTCCTCCGCCTCCCTGGCTCCAGATTAGTCCGCTTTCCTTGTCTGCAATAGAAAGGGGGGCGGCGGCGACGGGGGGGGGCTCTTCAGTGACGCCCCTCCTCCTTTCCCTGTCTGGAAACTTCCGGCGCCTTTCGCGGCGACACTTCCGGCTCCTTTTAGACACGCGCATCCCTAGAGCTACGAAATTAGAGCAGCCCCTCCCTGTGTCCGGAGGGGAAGGAGACGGGACGGCGCTGCCTCTGGCCTCCTGCTCTGGGGGCTCCATGGGGACCCGGCCCCCGCCCCCCAACTGCCTCTCCTCCTCACGGGGAGTCTCACGGGGGGCGGCAGGGAGGGGGAGGCTCTCCTTCTGGGCCTCCTTCTGCATGCCAAGCACTCAACCGGGGTCCTTCTGCATGCAGAGCAACTAAGCCCCCTAACAGCCAAGCCCAGCTTCAAACACCAGCCCCCCTCCCCCCCCATTAAAAGACTTCAGGTAGTTGTTTTTCTCTTTGACATCTGGTGGGAGGGCGTTCCACAGGGCGGGTGCCACCACCGAGAAGGCCCTCTGCCTGGTTCCCTGTACCCTCACTTCTCGCAGGGAGGGAACCGCCAGAAGGCCCTCGGAGCTGGACCTCAGTGTCCAGGCTGAACGATGGCGGTGGAGACGCTCCTTCAGGTATACTGGACCGAGGCCGTTTAGGGCTTTCAAGGTCAACACCAAGACTTTGAATTGTGCTTGGAAATGTACTGGGAGCCAGTCTAGGTCTTTCAGGCTGCCCCTCTCCCGTTAAGAAACTACCCACTGGATTCACCTGGTAAAATGAGTGCAGGAATGACGGACCTTCCAACTCAAGGGGGGGGGGGAGAGGAGCTGTCAATACTTGTGAAACCAGTTTCCCAGAGGGGAGGCTCAGGAAGAATCTCCTGCTAGGGGACGAGGAGTTTTGGTTAACCCCCCCTCCTCTGTCTGGGCCTGGATGCAGTTGACCTGAGCAACCTGCAGCCTGAATTAGTGAGGGTCCATCACCTCCTGGCAAATAGAAGGGCAAGAAATGGAGGCAGTGAGAGATTTTACTTTCTTGGGCTCCATGATCACTGCAGGTGGTGACAGCAGTCACAAAATTAAAAGACGCCTGCTCCTTGGGAGAAGAGCAATGACAAAGCTGGACAGCATCTTAAAAAGCAGTGACATCACCTTGTCGACAAAGTCCGTATAGTTAAAGCTATGGTTTTCCCAGTAGTGATGTATGGAAGTGAGAGCTGGACCATCAAGAAGGCTGATCACCGAAGAATTGATGCTTTTCAATGGACTGCAAGAAGATCAAACCTCTCCATTCTGGAGGAAACCAGCCCTGAGTGCTCACTGGAAGGACAGATCCTGAAGCTGAGGCTCCAGTACTTTGGTCACCTCATGAGAAGAGAAGACTCCCTGGAAAAGAACGTGATGTTGGGAAAGATGGAGGGATGAAGTCCTACGGAGGTTGATTCTGTGCCCCATAATGAAGGGGGTAGTTCATTCTCTAGTTCAGGATGGAGTTCGGGAAATTGGCGGTCTGATTTCGCTTCCTGTATCATGCCCTGGCATGCGGGGACAGAGTCTTCAGGCATATACAAGTAGATGCCATCCCCGGAACATTTTATTGTGGCATTTAGTTTACAGAGCAGATCTCTGCCGAGGAGGTTTACAGGACTGCTAGTTAGGAGGAAAGTATGCTCCACCAGTAGGGGTCCGAGAGTGACTTTAGCCGGTTGTGAGAGTGGGCAAGTGCGGGGTATCCCATCCAGTCCCATGACCTTCCTGGTCTCAGACCCTGGTTCCAGGTGGCTGCCGGTTAAGGTGGAGTATGTGGCTCCTGGGTCGATCTCGATAGTACAAACAGGGTCTTCTGGTGATAATGCCAGGACAGGACAATTGGGTTGGGTTGGGATCCCCTTTTAGTTGTCAATATGTCTCCTGGTCGTCAGGGGGTGGTTGATTTGGTGGGTGTAAGGGAGGAGCAGTGGCGTTAGTCCAAGGCTGAGTAGTAATAATAATAATAATAATAATAATAATAATAATAATAATTTATTTGTACCCTGCCCATCTGGCTGGGTTTCCCCAGCCACTCTTGGCGGCTTCCATAGAAACCAAAAATACACTAAAATATCACAGATTTAAAAACTTCCCTGAACAGGGCTGCCTTAAGACGTCTTCTGAATGTCAGGTAGTTATTTATCGCTTTGACATGTGATGGGAGGGCGTTCCACAGGGCAGGTGCCACTACCGAGAAGGCCCTCTGCCTGGTTCCCTGTAGCTTTGCTTCTTGCAATGAGGGAACCGCCAGAAGGCCCTCAGTGCTGGACCACAGCGTCTGGGCAGAACAATGGGGGTGGAGACGCTCCTTCAGGTATACTGGGCCGAGGCCGTTTAGGGCTTTAAAGGTCAGCACCAACGCTTTGAATTGTGCTCGGAAACATACTGGGAGCCAATGTAGGTCTTTCAAGACCGGTGTTATATGGTCTCGGCGGCTGCCCCCAGTCACCAGTCTGGCTGCCGCATTCTGGATTAGTTGTAGTTTTCGAGTCACCTTCAAAGGTAGCCCCACGTAGAGCGCATTGCAGTAGTCCAAGCGGGAGATAACCAGAGCATGCACCACTCTGGTGAGACAGTCCGCGGGCAGGTAGGGTCTCAGCCTGTGTACCAGGTGGAGTTGGTAGACAGCTGCCCTGGATACAGAATTGACCTGCGCCTCCATGGACAGCTGTGACTCCAAAATGACTCCCAGGCTGCGCACCTGGTCCTTCAGGGGCACAGTTACCCTATTCAGGACCAGGGAGTCCTCCACACCAGCCCGCCCCCTGTCCCCCAAAAACAGTACTTCTGTCTTGTCAGGATTCAACCTCAATCTGTTAGCTGCCATCTGTCCTCCAACCGCCTCCAGACATTCACACAGGACCTTCACCGCCTTCGCACTGGTTCTGATTTGAAAGAGAGGTAGAGCTGGGTATCATCTGCATATTGATGGACACCCAGTCCAAACCCCCTGGTGATCTCTTCCAGCAGCTTCATATAGATGTTAAAAAGCATGGGGGAGAGGACAGAACCCTGAGGCACCCCACAAGTGAGGGCCCAGGGGTCTGAACACTCGATGTTACAGGTGGTTCCCCGATGTTACAGGTGGTTCCGCTAAATTGTGAACCACCTGAAAGAGTCTCCTGCTACTATTTTCTGCAGATGCAATAGAGGCGGTGAAGAAAGTCTTATTCGCTGTCGCTAGCGCCACTTGGTAGGCTCGACGTTGAGCTCTAACCTGTGTCCGGTCAGAGTCAGAGTGAGTTTTTTGCCACCGACGCTCTAGCCGTCTCAGCGATTGTTTCATCGCCCTCAGCTCCGAAGAAAACCACAGGGCTGTCCGGGCTCCATGCAATCAGAGAGGGCGCTTCGGAGCCAGACAGTCGATAGCCCTTTTTAACTCCGCATTCCAGCGGGCCACCAGGGAGTAGGTGGATTTATGGGGGGCATTATGGTGGGCATTTGAGTCCGTGGACCCGGTTGGGGTCGTTGGCTTTGGGGTAGTGAATTCGGGGGCACTTGCAGAGCATAGGCTGTAGGTGGCTGGTTCCCATATCCCTGGGTCATATTGGGACATGATGGGAAAGGAGGATAGTTGGTTTTATCATAAAAATATTTAAATTCTTGACAGAACCTTTTTATGTGTCCCTCTTCCTGACAGTGGAAATATCCTCTGGTGGTGGGTCCCCACTGCCTGTAGGCATTGGGGGGGTCCTCCTCCCCGGACCCCTCTTCCTCGGCCGAAGCCTCTGCCCCGGCTGGGGCTAGGTTCCATGCTCAGTGCTAAGATCTGTTCAATTTCAGGTTTGGTCTCCTTTCGCTTCCTCTCATCTCGGGAATTGTAAACCAATTTGGCTATAGATAGGATTTTGCTAATACTCTTCCCGTCATATCCTATTTGGAGGTTTAGGGCTTTTCTGATATCTGGGCTGGCTTGGTCCTTTAAAAAGCCCTTTACGATAACTTCATGCTGGGAGTTCTCCGGGTCTATCCCCCCCCCATGTTTTGATAGCTGATACCAGCCTGGTGTAATAATCCGATGGGTGCTCGTTTGGTCCTTGCAGTACTGTTTGGACCTTCGTCCAATTGATGGTACGCTGTCCAGCAGCTTTTATGCCGTCCAAAATTGCTTTCTTAAATAAATTTAAGCACCAGATCCCGTTGGTGGTGTTGTAGTCCCAGGTTGGTTCTATACGTAAGCATTGAGCTGAGAGGGCCTCTAACCCTTCGGGACGTCCTCTCTGATAGTCCAGGAGTTCTATGGCCTCTCCAGCTTTGGCCAGAATGCCCACCTTTTCGGCTTCGTTAAAGAGGGCGTTCAAAAGGACGTGGACATCTGGCCAAGTGGGCTTGTGGGTGGAAAAAATAGCGCTAACTTGGCGATGGCACTTATCCGGATCGTCCCTCAGAGAAGGCATTTGATTTGACCAGGTTACTAGGTCAGCCGTATAAAAGGGTTGGTGCGTGTAGACCATCCCGGGGGGTCCATCGGCTTGGAGAGGTGGAATTGGCAAGGCCCTTAGGGGCATCTGGACCGCTGTAGGACTCGCTTGACTAGAAGTCCCCAGGGTTTCTCTGGGTTTTTCTATGGGGTTTTCTGCAGGACTACAGTGCTCTGGGGTGGGGTTCTTATTTGTTCTGGCTTGTAATCGTGTAAGTCTCTGATTCCTGCCCCCCCCCTCTGTGATCCTTCTTCCCCTGCTTCCTCGCCGCTATCCAAGTTGTCGCTAGGGGTGGGTGGTGTCGGTTCTCTATAGTAAAAGGGGATCAGGGCTTGTTCCATAGAGTCGTCTGTGGGGTGTCCCTCGTGGGGGGGGCAGAGGCTGGGATTTAATATGGGCAGCTGATAAGATGGGGCTCCCTTCGAGGCTTGGAGTAGTCCTTTGACCGTCTCAAAGGCGGTCAAATACTCTAACTGACGGTGTTTTTCTTCCATCAGGTATTGTGATGGCCTGGGATTCCGATTCAGAGGCTGAACCAGAGGAATCCCAGCCTGCACAGGAGTCCCCGCCTCCAGGGCTGGCTGAACTGGGGCAGGGCCTTGATTCTGAAGCGCCTGCACCTGTGCCAGATCCTCAGGAGCAGGCATCAGGTGATTCCACTCTGGCTCCAGAGGTGGTTGAGGACTCAGTGCCTGCAGGTGAGTCTCCCCCTGGGTCCAGTAACCCTTCAGCCTCTCCTGAACTGCAGAGTCTCAGGGCAGGGAGGTGAAGGGAACTGGTTTCTCCCAGGAGGAGTGCTCGCCTTAAGGCCAGGAGAGGCGGGTCTCCTGGGGGCCGGGGCCGCTCCTGGCCTCAGAGAAGATAAAGGCCAGTCAGCCCGATCCCAGGTTGCGGGAGCAACATCGATGAAGAGTTGTTTCGGCCAGCATCCAGTCCTGTTCCTCCAGTGTTCTTGTCCCCGCCCGGCTTCCTGCTTCGGACCTCGCCCCGCTCCTTCGGAACTGTTTCCAGGCTATTGACCCAGGACCGAACTTTGACTACACCAACGGTAACCTTCCCCCCGGGACCAGCACAGGTATTTTCTTAGGTGTTTCAGGCGGTCTTCATTAAACGAGCCTCCTGTTGGCCAACGTAGTTCTGGTTTGGCGGAGGCGGTACTGGCGGGCCAGGTCTCTGTGCAGAGGTCCTCTAGTTTTTGTTTCAACAACAATTTATGGCCAGGAATTGACTTCCAATTGGTGATAACAAATTCAAGAGGGGAGTCAGGGTCCCTCTGGGACTGGGATGGCTTTCTGGAAGCCTTCCTCCCAGAGTGAGCCCACTCGTCCTTGGAAGCCTGGGTACCCATATTATGATTCACGCTTGTCTGGGTAGAGAGAAGGGAAAAGAGAGGGGTCGGTAAGGATTTAGGTAACTCGTACAGGGGTTTATTTAGGGAGGGTTTTCTATCTCTTGTCGCTTGGCAACTTCCTAGCGGTTTTAGTGAGCTCTAACTATCCGGTTTCCTTTTCTATTCCTTTCCTTATTTCCTGTTCCATAACTTGGGGTTCCTTTCCACTCTGCTGATCCCGCCCAATTCGTCATGGGCTATCCCTCCTGGCAACCTCCTACCTATCGTCACAATCTCAGGAAAAGGGGCCCTACTGAACGCCCGCGCCGTGCGGTGCCAGATCAGGTGATCCCTGGATAGAGTTTGAACCGAAGATCCCCCTTGCTATCGGAAGCGGGCTCACGCACGATACACGTGTTACATGGCACCGGCCGGTGAGGCTGGGATTAATGATAGAAAGCCAGACCCCTTCCTGCCCCCTTGCCAGGCGCTAGGGAAGTTCAGAAAGAGAGCTCCAACCCCTTGCTTTCAACTGAGATGCCCGTTGCGGAGAATCGGCTGTCTTTCAAGTCGGCTCTCTCCGTCTTACTTTTGGGCTCCCAATTGGTGCGGCTGGCTGTAGGGTTTTCAAGAGAAAGAGATAGAGCTCAGAACCCCCCTTTCGGGTCCAGTGGCCGTCCACGGTCTCTCTCACTAACCGGACCAAGAGAAAGGTAAGAAGGAGCGATAGAGAGGAGGGCAGAGAATTCAGTTGCCAGGAGATTTCCACCCCCCTTCCCACCAGTGCACTGGATTTTCCTTTTTCCTTATACTCACGCGTCTTCTAGGATGATCCCGGGATCAATGAATAAGCCGGCTGG
Organism: Podarcis melisellensis; assembly: GCF_964234715.1. Lineage (NCBI taxonomy): Eukaryota > Metazoa > Chordata > Lepidosauria > Squamata > Lacertidae > Podarcis > Podarcis melisellensis. The sequence goes on along the minus strand of NW_028113031.1, from coordinate 29,401 downwards.
ATCCCTCTTTGCTCCCTGGCTGAACTCTTGGAGCGTTCGATTACCGCCCAGAAGATGGCCGGAGGTCCAAAAGGGTCCAGGTTTATTGCACAACAGGTTCAAGGCGAGATTGAACAGCGAGAAAGGGGTGACATGAGCTTTTGAAACTTCCCTCCATGTCCCATAATACAGTGCAAAATACATCATAGTTACATCATTAATACATTAAAGAGAGGTTGGGTGACACAGATTACATCATGAATATATTAAAGAGAGGTTGGGTTACACCGGATTAACATATGGAGGAGGGAGGGGGAAATATGCAAAGCTGGAGATATGCGCAGATAAGCATTTCCTGAGTACCGGTGATGAGAAGACAATGGTCCATGTACGCATAGTCTGCCACCTGGCATTGCCCGGAGGAAAGGCTTGGCAGAGTGATTTGACAGGATTAGGGCCTTGACACCTTGCTCGAGGGATTATGGGGGACAGGGGAGGTGTCATGGAGTCCTAGAGAAATTGAGCAAATTTGGCACGTTGTTTTTCTATGAATTTTATAGATTTTAGTCCCTTTTGACAATTGGAAATAAATGGATATATAGTAGCAAAGAAGAAGGTGAAGAAGACATGCCCCCCTTCCATTAAATCAGGGCTGGCCAAATGGGACTCAGCCCCCCCCTCCTTTCCCCCCCCCCTGCATTAAAGGAATCATATAAATTGAAAGGCTATGCAGGCGATCTTGTAATTACGGTAGAAGAGCCTAAAGAGTCTCTTCCAAAAGTTATAGAAAAAATCCAGGAGTTTGGGCAAGTAGCAGTATTCAAACTAAAGAAAAGTAAAACCAGATTATTAGTTAAAAATTTAGAAGAAGTAGACAAAAAATCATTTCTCAAGTTACAGAAATAGAAACCCACAAAAAGTTAAATATTTAGGAATTTGTCTCACAAGCAGAAATATCAATATTTACAAAGACAATTATGAAAAATGTTGGAATGAGATAAAAAGGAATCTAGTGTTCTCAAAGCTACCAGCATAAGTTTGACTGAACTGCGGGAGGCAGTGGAAGACAGGAGTGCTTGGCGTGCTCTGGTCCAGGGGGTCACGAAGAGTCGGACACGCCTAAATGACTAAACAACAACAAGAAATATGGGGAAGAATGAATCTCTCCTTATTAGGAAGAATAACAGCAGTGAAGATAAATGCTGCTTTAATTCCAAACAATACTGGTAATAAGTGATGCAGTTTCCTTTAAGAAGTGCCAAAAAGATATGCCCTATTTTTTGCACCATAGGACGCACCGGACAATAGGACGTACCTTGTTTTAGAGGGGGGAGAACAAGAAAAAATTTTCTCCCCCTCTCTGCCCAGCGCCCCTTCAGTGAAGCGGCAGGAGGCGCTGTGCAGAGAGGGGGAGAATTTCCCCCTCTTGTTTTCCCACTCTAAAACAAGGTGCCATTTAAGGTGTGTTCAGGCGGCTACCTTGGAAGTCGGTGTGCACCGACCCCTCTCACTCTCCAGGCTTCAGGTTCCTTTCGACCTGCCCCACCACCAGGAAGCCCACCACCAGCCCCAAAGAGCAGGTCAGGGAGCAGCGGAAAGGCGCAGCGGAGAGGCTGCTGCCATAGTCGCGCGTCACCTCTCCAGCTGGGAGAGGGTCGCGGGGCTATGGCTTCTTTAGGCCCTCACACGCTCTCCCAGCTGGAGAGATGGCGCGCGGCTAAAGAGGATCCTGCCATAGCCGCGCGTCACCTCTCCAGCCGGGAGAGGGTCGCGGGGCTATGGCTCCTGCAGGGCTCCCCACGATGCGGATGTTTCAGGGCACCGCTCGCTTCGGGCGGCAGGTTGCTATCCGCAGCGAGGGGAGCCCTGCGGGGAACTCCTGCAGGGCTCCCCACGCTGCAGATGTCTGCCCGGCGCGAGGGGCGCTCTGCTTCAGGGCGCCCTTCGCGCCGGGCTGCTATCCGCAGCGTGGGGAGCCTTGCGGGGAACTCCCGCAGGGCTGCCTAGGCTGCGGGTGTGTTCCCAAAACGCCGGGCGCTCTGATTTCAGCGCGCCCGGCACTCCGGGAAGCAGGCTGCTATGCTCTATAGAGGCTCCTTCCATAGCTGCGCGTCACCTCTCCAGCCGGGAGAGGGTAGCAGGGCTATGGCGTCTTCGCTCCATAGGACGCACACACATTTCCCCTTCTGGAAAGGGAAGAAACCGAGAATAAAATACTGACAGACGTCAAGGATCGAGGAGGACTCTCTCTTCCAAATTTAAAATTGTCTTGTGAGCAAGCTGCATTACTTGGATCCGGGATTGGATTAAATTAGAAATCACTGATCTATTAGATTTGGGACATGATAACAGATTTGGTTGACTTGCGTGTTTACGGTACAAGAAATGGAAGATACATAAAGGATTTCATAATCATATATTTAGGAAAGCATTGATAAAAGTACGGGGAAAATATAAAGATTTATTAGCGCAAAAAACTCCTTGGTGGGTGGCCCCAACAGAGGCGATGTCAATCAAGATATACCAAAAGATATACCAAAAGACAGGAAAGAATTATTTATTTATGCGACAACAGCAGCCAGAATTCTACTAGCACAAAGATGGAAAAGCGATGAAATACCAACAAAAGAATAATGGCAAGAAAAGTTGATGGAATACTCTGAAATGGCAAAGTTAAACTGAGAGGCTCAAATATAAAGATAATAATGACTTTTTAAAAGATTGGGAACCTTTTACAATGTACATACAGAAACAATGCATTGAAATGAACTCGCAGGATTTGAGTAATACACTTACAATGGACAAACATAAATAGAAAATATAAATATGAAGTAAAAATGTTAAGAGCAGATAAATGATACAACTATAGTTTAGTATATAAGGTATATAAAAGTATAAGCAGAAGAAATGATATGTTATAATCCAGGAAAATAAGTTGGGGGAAGTCACGGGGGTAGGGGTGGTAACTGAAATTATAATATGTAATTTGAATGTTTGACAATGCTAAAATTCTTTCAATAAACAAAAAATATTTTTTAAAAAAGTTATCTTAATGCTGCCCACATTTTCAAATAAACACAATTTCCCTCCATATATTCAATAAACATTTCCCAAACTTCTTTAAACGTACAGTGGTACCTCGGGTTCTTAATTCGTTCTGGAGGTCCGTTCTTAACCTGAAACTGTTCTTAACCTGAAGCACCACTTTAGCTAATGGGGCCTCCTGCTGCCACCATGCCACCAGAGCCCAATTTCTGTTCTTATCCTGAAGCATAGTTCTTAACCTGAAGCACTATCTCTGGGTTAGCGGAGTCTGTAACCTGAAGCGTATGTAACCCGAGGTACCACCGTATGTTCTTCTTGTTCTCTTATTCTATTTGTTAGGTCCACAAGCTGCGCATATTCCATCAGTTTAAGTTGCCATTCTTTTTTAATCGCGACTTAGCTCATTTTCCATTTTGGGGCTAACAAAACATAGTAGTAGTAGCAGTGGCATACATAAATAGCTGTTATGTACTGACCTTGGATCCTAGAACAATAGGCAGGTAGGATCCCGGAATACAACAACCTGATTCGCCTGCAGGAGCAGCCCAATCATGCCCCAGGAGGAAGTGAATCAGCCAATCAGGCATGGCCCATTGTGTAAATAAGGTATATAAAGCTTTAGGGGTTTTTTTTGGGGGGGGGAACTCATTCACTGTTTACGAGCTGCAATAAAGAACATGAAATCACTACACAACTCCAAGTATATTTCAATAGGTTTTTCCAACACCTGGGAATGTCCGTCTCTGTTGTAGTTTTTTTGAAAAGTACATTTAAACATTTTTTTTCAATTCATTATGAATTATTTCCCAATACGCTTTTACCCTCTTACAGATGCCCCACATATTATTATTATTATTATTATTATTATTATTATTATTATTATTATTATTATTATTATATGACAGAACGATCCCTCAGTCTCATTACATCTCCAAAAAGTTTCTGAGGACAATTCAAAGTGTTGGTGCTGATCTTTAAACCCTAAACAGCCTTGGCCCTGTGGACCAGATGAAGTGTCTCCACCGGCAAGGCTGAGGTCCTCCGCCAAGGGTTTTTGCTGGTTCCCTCAAGGAGAACATCTATCTCAGGGATGTTGGAATTCTGCCTCGGTTAGAGGGATGTGCCAGTCTTCCAGGCACCGGCTGAATTCCTTTCTGACCTCCCTCCTGCGACTCCCTGCAGGAAAACAGACGAGGTCCGTTTCGGCGATTTTTCTCAGACTGTGAGAAAAACACACCACTGCTTCTTCTCCTCCCTGCTCCCCAGGGAGGGGAATCAGACTCAGACAGAAACGTATTTACATGTCTTTATTTCTGTCTTTCGCAGCCATACAGATAAAGATGTCTGCACTCTTTGAACATCAGAGAGAATCTCACTCCACCCATGTACATCCTGTACAGGTCATATGACTCACACTGAGCTCACATCCGGTGCTCAATAAGGAGAATGGACTGCCCCTTTGTTCCCATGGCAACAGTCACAAACATCCTGTTTGGCTTTGCAGCCACCAGCAGCTGACTGAGCTGCTAGAGCCTTTGCTTGCTGCAGCATTGCTGCTTTATGGTAACAGTCCAACGGGTCGATTGCGATCTACTGGTAGATCCCAACGAGGTTTTGGTAGATCGTAGGTCGATCTCTGGCTCCTTTTCCTCAGCGTCCTTGAAACTGACTCCTGCCCCCCCTCGCCCCCCTCCATTGTTGTCTGATCAGTGGAAGGGAAGAAGGAGCTTTCTCTTTGTGGCTGTTTTCATCAAAGTGATATAATTGTGACTGACTTTTTCCCTTTGACCCTTGCCTTTAACCCTGACCCCCCCAAAACCAGACTTCCCTCCCAAGAAAGTATTTGTATAAAAACGGGGCTTTCCTCCTCAACAACTTTGACCTGAACCCAAATAAGGGGGGTAGATCATTGCCAGATTTTAATTCTGAAAGTAGATCACAGTGTCTCGGGAGTTGGCCACCCCTGATCTATATGAAGCGGCTGGGATAAATCATTGCGGGGGGGGGGATTGGGGCTGGGTGTTCATCAGTATGTAGATACCCAGCTCTGCCTCTCCTTTAAATCGGAACCAATGAAGGTGGTGAAGGTCCTGTGTGAGTGTCCGAAGGCGGTTGGGGATGGATGGTGGCTAATGGATTGAGGTGGAATCCTGACACGACAGAAGTACTGCTTTGGGGGGACGGGGCAGGCTGGTGTGGAGGACTCCCTGGTCCTGAATGGGCTAACTGTGCCCCTGAAGGACCAGGTGTGCAGCCTGGGAGTCAGTCTTGACTCACACCTGTCCATCAAGGAGTAGACGAATGGGAAAGATATTAGATAGGAAAGAAACCCAGAAACATAAGTGTCATAGGTTCAGGATATTCTGCAGAACCAGGAAGCACTCCTCAGAAGGGTCAACTGAATCAAAAGAAACGAAAGGTCCGATAGAGCGTCTGAATCAGATTGTTTGTTTTGCAATAAATCTTCTAGCTAATTATGACTTGCATGCTGTGTTATCAAGACGGCAGCCTGGGCTCCTGACATTGTCTACCAGCTCCACCTGGTATGTCGGCTGGGACCTTCTCTGCCCACTCCTTTATGTCTGTTAAACCCCCCCCGGGGGGGAGATTCCACAATAATCACACCCAGCTGTTACCAGCTCCACCTGGTACGCAGGCTAAGACCCTCCCTGCCCGCAGACTGTCTGTCCAGAGTGGTGCATGCTCTGGTCATCTCCCGCTTGGACTACTGCAATGTGCTCTCCATGGGGCTACCTTTGAAGGTGACCCAGAAACTACAATTAATCCAGACTGGGGCAGCTAAACTGGAAACAAGGGGCGGCTGCCGGGACCATATAACACTGGTCCTAAAGGATCTTCACTGGCATTTCCAAGCACAATTCGAAGTGTTGTTTGTGCTGAGCTTCAAAGACCTAAACCTGAAGGAGTGTCTCCACTCCCATCATTCAGCCCGGACACCGAGTCGCCTCCGAGCGTCTGATGGTGGTTCCCTCACTGTGAGAAGCAAAGTTACAGAAGTAGATAAAGAATTACACAACTTTTAGAAGACGTCTGAAGGCAGCCCTGTATCAGGAGGTTTTAAATGTTTGATGTTTTTATGTGCACTGTAAGTTGTCCAGGTGGCATTATTATTATTATTATTATTATTATTATTACTACTACTACTACTACTACTACTACTACTTCTTTACGCCTGCCCCCTCCCTTGCCGAGGGCGCCCCTGTCCAAGAGCAGGCTGGGGGGTTCTGCAGCTTTGGCTGGAGGGAAGCACATCAGGGCGGCTCCGCTCCTTTGCATGCGGAAGAAGGAGCTGGTTTCAGCTGCCGGCAGGGAAGGAGGCGCCCCCCCCCCCGGAAAAACTCCGGTGCCTGAAGCTTGCCCAATTTGCCCCCCTCCGCTCCGGCCTCCGCTGCTGCCACCCTCCTTCCGGGGGGGGCGGCTCTTCTTTGTAGCTCTATGGGCAGACGCAGAGGGGGCGCCTCCTTGGAGACCCCCAGAGAAAGGAAAGCAGAATAGCAGAGCGAGCGATGGAAGTGGAGGGACAGAGAGGACAAAGAGGCAAAGCTGTAGGGCGGGGAAGGGGGCGAAGGGCGGGGAGGGGAAGGGAAGGGGGCAGAGACCCCCCCCCAACAACAGAGGCCCCGATGCATGCAATCCGGCTGGAGATCGGGGCCCCTCCTTTCGCAGGGATTGCATTGCACGCCCCCCCCCCGAGATCAGCCTTCCTGCCTTTTACTATGGGAAATGCGGCGGGGGGGATGCGGGGGGGGCTTCCTGCAGAGGGAGCACCGACAGGGTTTGCATTGCAAGAACTCCTTTGCAGCGCAAGGAGATGCTCAGCTGTCAAGAGATGCTCAGCTCCCCTGCCCCCCCCTTGGGCGCCTTTGGGGGCAATAGAAATGGGAGCCCCCCCCCAGGGCTGGGACTTGAACCCCCTGGCAGGAATCCCTGGGGCGCCGCGATCCTAGGCTAGGTGGGTCCCCTTTGGGGGGAGAAGGGTTAATGGGGGCGAGAGAGGCCTGGATGGAGGACCCCCCCCCGTCTCCCTCCTGGGATGGGGAGAGATTTGGCAGGAAGGCTGAGCCGGCCAGGGGGGCCTCTGGGGAAAGGGGACCCTGGGGGGGGGCGGAGGGAGGAAGAGAGCATCCCTGGGGAGGGATCGAAGCCATCTTGGAGAAAGAGAGAGGGCCTGGGGGGCCGCCTGCCTTGACTTCTCCCTCCTGCCCAGGAATCTGCCAGGACTCCAGGGAGAGATCCCTGAGCAGGGGCCCCGATCCAGCCACCCTCTCCTCCCCTGAAGCTCAGTCCTTGCCCTGCCTCAGATCCCAGATCAGGAGCTGCAAGGGGCGCTGGGGGCTGTTAGAGCGAGTCCAAGCATGGGGGGAAAGAGGAAGCCCCCTTTATTACCCCCCCCTTTGAGGCTTCTCTCTGGACAACTCCAGTCTCCCCCACATGCCTGTGTTTCTGTGCAGAAGCATCTAAAGGGCTCACACACACACCCCAGAGACACCTGGGCCCAACTCCTTCTCACCTGGTTTCCATTATTCCCACTATATCAGGACTCTTAAATCTGTGGGTTTAAGGGATGGGGAAGATTGTTAGGGAAATTGGTGGGTTCCCGTGTTTCCCCCTCAAGAGCCTGCCTTATTATTATTATTACAGTGGTACCTCAGGTTACATACGCTAACCCAGGATGAGAACAGAAATTGTGGTCCAGCGGCGCGGCAGAAGCAGGAGGCCCCATTATGTTAAGAACACTTTCTTAACCACCGGAACGAATTGAGTACTTAACCCGAGGTACCACTGTAATGCAGTTTCAATTACAGTGGTGCCCCGCAAGACGAACGCCTCGCAAGACGGAAAATCCGCTAGACGAAAGGGTTTTCCGTTTTGGAGGCGCTTCGCAAAACGAATTTCCCTATGGGCTTGCTTCGCAAGACGAAAATGTCTTGCGAGTTCCTGCGGGTTTCCCCCCCTTTCCTCCCCCTTTGCCTAGGCCGCTAAGCCGCTTATCAGCTGATCCGCTAAAAGCCGCTAAACCGCTAATAGCGCTAATCCGCTAAGCTGTCAATGGGCTTGCTTCGCAAGACGAAAAAACCGCTAGACAAAGAGCGGATTAATTTCATCTTGCGAGGCACCACTGTATAAGGATTTAGTAGAGGAAACAAGTAGTGATCCGAAAATAAAGGACCTAGGCGAATTGAAACAATGGGCTTGCTTCGCAAGACGAAAAAACCACTATACGAAGAGCCTCATGGAATGGATTAATTTTGTCTTGCGAGGCACCACTGTATTGATATTTTTATTTATTTATTTAATCTATTAGTTATTTTCTCTTGCCCAGGGCAGCCCAAAGTGACTTACAACCAGTTGTTGTTGTTGTTGTTGTTGTTATGTTCCACGGTGACACTCCAGGCAGGAGATGCAGGGAGGGGCAAGGAGGGGACGGAGCGGAGTCCCATTTGGCCAGCCCTGATTTAACCCTCTATCCTCTCATCCAGTGGAAGGTGCTGTCCCTTTGCCATTGTCCCAGACACAATGCAGCCGCCTTGGGAAGTCAGTGGTGAAGGATGATTTGGGAATGTGTGCAGTTGGTTGGACTTCATTATGAAGATGTTAGAGACAGATATTCAGCGTTTTCAGAGAAGGGGGAAGAAGGGGAAAGTGTGTCCCCCCAGATAAGACTCCCATCCTCCCTGGCCATGGGCCATCCTTGCTTGGGCAGGTGGTACTTTGAGTCCAACCACATCTGGAGGGCCAGAGGTGCCTCAACTCAGCATAAAAGGTTCCTCTAGGGCTCAGTGTTCCTTGGGAGTTGGTGGAACTGGATCTTAAGGGTTCTTGAGACAATTGTTCAGGGATTGTGATTGGTATCCATACCCTAACACTATAAAGCCAAGGTGTCTCCACTGAGCTGTTTATCTTTTTTTAAAAAAAATGATATTTTATTCAGTTTTCACAATAAATAAATTATAAGACAATCCATAAAAAAACACAAGAAAAAACACAAAAGCACAAAAATGCAAAACAATTAACATAGAATAAAAGAAGAAAAAGAAAAACAAAAAACCCTCTTTTCTTTTGTCCACTTTAGTTAACTTATTATCCTGACTTCCTCACACCTCCCTTTTTTGTATTCCACTTAAAAATTGGTTCAGCAAATTCGTATCCTATTGGTTTTTCCATAGTTATTTTTCCTCACATATTTTAACTTCGAACTTTCATCAAATATCAACCCACTCTTACGTAATCTTTTGCCTTATTGCTAGAACCCCTTCATTTCATTTCAATGTCATCAACATTCAAAAATTTTACAATGTTTCAGTAAATAGATTTTAAATTTCCTCCAATCTTCTTCCACCAACTCTTCTCCCTGGTCTCGAATTCTGCCAGTCATTTCTGTCATTTCCATGTAATCGATTACTTGCATCTGCCATTCTTCCAGGGTGGGTAGGTCTTGTGTCTTCCAATGCTTTGAGATGAGTATTCTTGCTGCTGCTGTAGCGTACAAAAAGAAAGTTCTGTCCTTCTTTGGCACCAATTGGCCGACTATGCCCAAGAGAAAGGCCTCTGGTTTCTTCAGGAAAGTATATTTAAATACCTTTTTCATTTCATTAGGCCTTAATCCTTGGGCACGTCCACCAAAGGTGAAAGAATGTACCTTCAGTTTCTTTACATTTCCAACATTTATTATCGGGCAAGTGATAAATTTTAGCAAGCTTGACTGGAGTCATGTACCACCTGTACATCATTTTCATAATATTCTTTCTTAGGGCATTACATGCCGTAAATTTAACCCCAGTGGTCCACAACTGCTCCCAGTCAGCAAACATAATATTATATCCTATATCTTGTGCCCATTTTATCATAGCAGATTTTACCGTTTCTTCCTCAGTGTTCCATTTCAACAGCAAATTATACATTCTTGATAGTATCTTAGCATTGGGTTCTAACAGTTCTGTTTCTAATTTTGATTTTTCCACATGGAAACCAATTTTTTTATCCAAATTGTAAACCTCTCTTATTTGAAAGTAATGTAACCAGTCTCGCACCTTCTCTTTAAGCTTCTCATAACTCTGCAGTTTCAATTTGTTACCTTCCTGTTCCAAAATTTCCCAGTATTTTGGCCATTTGGCTTCCATGTTAAGTTTTTTCAAAGCTTTCGCTTCCATAGGTGATAACCACCTTGGGGTTTTACTCTCCAAAAAGTCTTTATATCTTATCCAGACATTAAACAGTGCTTTCCTGACAATATGGTTTTTAATTGCCTTATGTGCTTTGACCTTGCCGTACCACAAGTATGCATGCCACCCGAATACATTATCATAACTTTCAAGATCTAAAATGTCTGTATTCTCAAGAAGCAGCCATTCCTTCAACCAGCAAAAAGCTGCTGATTCATAATAGAGTTTGAGATCTGGCAGGGCAAACCCCCGCCCCTGTCTTTAGCATCAGTGAGTATCTTAAATTTTATTCTGGGCCTTTTGCCCTGCCAGACAAATCTAGAAATATCTCTTTGCCACTTCTTGAAACAGTCCATCTTGTCAATAATTTGCAATGACTGAAACAAAAACAGCATTCTTGGCAGTACATTCATCTTAATAACAGCAATTCGACCAAGCAAGGAAAGCTTCAAATTCGACCAAATTTCTAGATCTTTTTTCACTTCTGACGAACATTTCTCATAGTCATCTTTGAATAAATTCACATTCTTAGAAGTCATGTTCACCCCCAGGTATTTTTGTTGGTTTCTGCTTCCCTCACTGAGCAGCAGAAGTGCTTGTCACAAGACAATGTTTACATTCCTCAGGATGTGCTGTTGGGTTTTTCTCACGGGAAAGGAGACTGGATGTGACGTACACCTGTTTCCTGTTTTTCACTGTTCTTTGCAGTTTCAGTGATTCTCTCCGTGCTTTAGAGGAGAGATGACGCTTTCTCTGCTCTGGCAGAGGGAACATGTTTTTCTGTAACTTACCAGCTTTGAAATGTAAATAAAGTAATATATATAGCATGTTGGCACATACTTCTCATCATTCCGCTGTGCACTGGACACTGCTTATCAACAACATATGGTTCCGGGCCCAGAAAAATGCAGTATTTTGAGGATGGACTCCAGAAGTCGGGCTCCTGGCAAAGGAACGAAGTGCCGGCAAAGAGACGGAATGCAGAGGAACAGAGGGACGCTATCTGCTCTGCGCGTCAACATGATTGATGAAGGTATGTGCTACTGCTCCGGGCAGCCTGCCAGCTTCTAATTAATGGCTTTATGGCTGGACTTTGAACTTTTATAGCCGGATTTGCCGTGCCAAAGGCAAAAGGCTAAAAGGCTAAAAAGGGACAATTTGCTATGCTGGGGGAAATCGAAAGTAAACAGCTGCAGCTCTGTGACGCAGCAAGAAATTAGCACAGCATAGAGAAAGCACTTGGGGACTTTCACTTTTGAACTCGCCTTTGGAATGCAGTTTGAAGCAGCTGCAGATAAGCACAAAGCAGGAGAGCAGCACAAAGCAGGAGAGCAGGCTCAAAGGCACAGGCTGATTTGAATTTGCCTTTGGATTAAAGCAGCTTGATTTAAAGCAGCAGCAGACAAGCAGAAATGGCGACTGCAAAGCTAGCTGATGCTTTTGGGATTCCTAAGCTCAATAAGAAAAATTATGCGGACTGGGTTCTCTATGCAGAGGCTATTCTGCGGAAAGAGGGTCTGTTTGAAGTTATTACAGGCACCCCCCCAGCTCCAGTTACAGATGAATGGAAAGCTAAGGATTCCAAGGCAAGGGGAACTCTTACGTTGATAGTATCCCCAGAAGAGCTCTGTCTATTGCGTGATAAGACCTCAGCCAAAGAAATTTGGAACGCTTTGAAAGAGGCTCACTTGAGGACAGAAGCTGGGTCCACTATGTTTTACTTTAACAAGCTGCATAATATGGCTCTTACTGAAGGTGGAGATGTGCGTATACATCTGATGGAGATGCAGAATCTGAGACATGAGCTGCAACAGAGAGGACTCAACTTTCCAGAGGCTGTGTATTCCTTCATGATACTACAATCTTTGGGTTCAGGTTGGGAGTCTGTTGCGACACAGATTGCTATACAGCCAACTGCTCAGCTGACAGTGAACTATGTTACTGCCGTGATATTGAATGAAGCGGATCGCCGCGGTGCTAGCTGCATCAACAAGGGGGAGACTTCACAGTCGTCATCCCGTAGTGCAGTGGAACCACCAGATGGCGCCAAAGCTTTGAAGGCAGTGAAATGCTACTCATGTGGACGTCTAGGCCATATGAAGAGGGAATGCAAATATCCCAGGGCCAAGACAGAGCAGCGCAGTGGAAGCTCATCGCGTGGAAAAGGCCAGAGCAAGGGCAAAGGTCCAGTATCCAGGACAACGCAGCACAAGGCAATGGTCTCACGCTTCGCTCCAAAGGTTGCAGAGGTTGCAGAGGTCCAGAAGACATCTAGATCTTTCTTCGTTGTTGATTCAGCGGCGACGCACCACATGTGCAACGACAAGAGACTGTTCGTGTCTTTTACACCGCAGGAAGGTGCGATTCACCAGGCGGATGACCACACCATTCCCAGTAAAGGCTACGGAACTGTTGTTCTTCACAGTTTGGACTTATCCATACAGGATGTGCTTTATGTGCCGGACGCGAAACATAATCTGCTTAGCGTTGGACAGCTGATGGAGAGGAAAATTGACGTTTCCTTTAAGAACAATAGATGCATCATCACAAAGAAAAATGATTATCAATTGTATGCTGAATTTGTTGATCGTTTGTTTGTTTTGTATTATGATGATGATGTGCAGGATGACACTTGTTGCATTGCAGGTTCTAACAAAGGTTTGCATGCAGAATGTATTCACGATTTTCACAGGAAATTTGGACATTTGCATTTTGAGGCAGTATCTAAAATGCCTGCCTTGGTTGAAGGTATGACTATTAAACCCTGCAGGTACCACATGAAGTGCAAGGCATGCGCAGCAAACAAGGTGAAAATGGCTGCGAAAGGTAAGGTGTCTAGTAGGCAAGCTACAGAACCATACCAGGTTGTTCATGCTGATTTGGTTGGACCACTAGCGCCCTCTTTGGGTGGGAATAGGTACTTCATGGTTCTCATTGATGCATTTTCCAGGTATATTTATGTGTACAATCTCAAGCAGAAATCAGAGGCTTTTCCTAGGTTCAAGGAATTCTGTGCTTGGTTGGGAAATGTGCATGGTAAGAAGATAAAGATTCTTTTTACTGACCGCGGGGGAGAATTCACTTCTCAGCAGTTTGAAGCTTTTCTGGCTGAGAAAGGAATTCAACACGATTTGTCTAGTCCTCGCTCGCCATGGCAGAATGGACTTGCGGAACGGGCAAATCAGACATTGCTTCAAGGGTTAAAAACCTTGCTGCATGATGCAAATCTTCCAGAGAGTTATTGGGCCGAAGCTCTCTCATGTTTCACTTACAGTTATAATCGCAGGTTATCTTCAGCGATTGGTTGTACCCCCTATGAGAAGATGTTTGGCAAGAAGCCATACATCAAACACATGAAAATTTTCGGTTCTGACATGTGGGTTCACTCACCACAAAACTCCAAGTTAGACAAGCGTGGTTTGCATGGTATCTTTCTAGGTTATCAGAAAGGGTCTTACAGAATAATGATGACTGACTCTAAGGAAATTAAGCTCACAAGAAGTGTTGAGTACAATGCCAAGTGGGGGGAGAATGTGGGAATTTTTCAATGTTATCCTGATGACAGTGATGAGACTGAGGATAGTCAAAAGCAACCGCAACAACCCACACCCACTGATGAAGGTTCTGATTCTGAGTCTGAAACTGAATCGGATGATTCAGAGGATTTCAAGAGTGCGAAAGCCTCTATGCGACCCTCTGAAAGCTCTGATCAAGAATTGGAGGAACCATTGTTCACAATAGGTCAATTTTCTCCTAAGAAGGAAGAGGAAAGTGTTGAAGACTTGAGGCTAATTCGCAGGTCACAGAGAGCCACAAAAGGCAGACCTCCAAAGAGATTTGCTGATGAGTTTGCTAAGATAGCGGTAACAGCTGTTAAAAGCTCCAAGAAGGTTTTTGAACCTTCAAGTTTCCAAGAAATCCAGGATTTGGATTCAAAGGAAGCTGAGCCATGGTTAAATGCCATGAAGGCTGAGCTTGATTCCTTGGAAAGGAACAAAACATGGGAACTTGTTCCAGTAGTTCCAGGAATGAAACTGCTTGGAAGCAAATGGGTCTTCAAAGCGAAGACTGATCAGAATGGCAAGATAGTCAGACACAAAGCCAGATTGGTAGCCAGAGGATTTGCACAGGTACCAGGTGAAGACTATCACGAGACCTACTCACCCACAGTGAGGTATGAGAGCATTAGGCTTATGCTCAAGCTAGCTGCAGAGGAGAATCTACACATTAGTCACCATGATGTGAATACAGCTTTTCTGTACGGATCTCTAGGTGAATCACTTTATATGCTTCCACCTGATGGCGTACAGGTAAAACAGGGATATGTTTGTGCTCTGAAGAAGTCAATTTATGGTCTCAAACAAAGTGCACGGTGTTGGCACACAAAACTCACTGAAGTATTGTTTTCTCTAGGTTTTAAGCAAGGGAAATCTGATCCATGTGTATTTGTCAAAGAGGAGGGGCAAAAGAAACTGTATTGTTTGTTTTATGTTGATGATCTTTTATTCCTTTGGAAAGATGTCACAATGTACAATAACGCCCTAGCTCAACTGAAAGAGCACTTTGACATGAAAGATCTTGGTGAGGTAAACAACTACCTATCTCTGGAAATAGAGAGAGATCAAGATGGTAACATTCTAGTACACCAGTCACGGAAAATTGCTGATGTGTTAAGCAAACTAAACCTGATGGATGCTAACCCTGTAGACACACCGATGATAACAGGTTATCAGGTAGATGACACTGAAGAAGCATTTTCTGACACTACACTGTACAGAAGTGTGCTAGGCAAGCTAAACTTCATTGCCAGATGTTCAAGACCAGACATTGCTGTTAGCTGTAATTTGCTAAGCAGACAAGTCAACAATCCTACTGTTAAGGATTGGAAAGCTCTGAAACGCATAGCGCGGTATTTGAAAGGCACTATGCATTACAGACTGAGATTTAACAATCAGAAGTCTGGTGGTCTTGAGATATTTGCAGATGCAAGTTTTGGAAGTGACACTACAGACAGGAAAAGTACGTCTGGAGTTTGCTATAAGTACAATCAGGGTCTATTTGATTGGTCATGCAAGAAGCAAACAACAGTTAGCTTAAGTACTTGTGAAGCTGAACTGAATGCACTGTCTTATTCACTTAAGGATTGTGAATGGTTGTTACAATTGTGCAAAGACATGAAAATTCCTGTCAAATGTCCAATCCAGGTTTACCACGACAACAAAGCATGTTTGGCTTTGCTGAATTCTGAAGGTTGTAAGCAAAGCACGAAGCACTTGCAATTGAAGGTGCAACATGCTAGGGAACGTATTCAGAAGGGACTCGTAACGGTGTCCTATATGCCAGGTAATGAAATTCCTGCTGATGTATTGTCCAAGATTGTATCAAGGGATCAACACTGTACCTATGTGCAGAAGTTGGGTTTGTACTGATATTGTACGAACACGCTGCCCAGTGATGTTCACAGAAAGGGGGAGGATGTTGGTTTCTGCTTCCCTCACTGAGCAGCAGAAGTGCTTGTCACAAGACAATGTTTACATTCCTCAGGATGTGCTGTTGGGTTTTTCTCACGGGAAAGGAGACTGGATGTGACGTACACCTGTTTCCTGTTTTTCACTGTTCTTTGCAGTTTCAGTGATTCTCTCCGTGCTTTAGAGGAGAGATGACGCTTTCTCTGCTCTGGCAGAGGGAACATGTTTTTCTGTAACTTACCAGCTTTGAAATGTAAATAAAGTAATATATATAGCATGTTGGCACATACTTCTCATCATTCCGCTGTGCACTGGACACTGCTTATCAACAACATTTTACCTTCTTTACTAATATTAAGTCTGTCTCCTTCTGAAACCTCTCTCTCTCAATCGGCGTCAATTTTTTCTCCAAAACCTTGGTTTTTAGCTTGTTCAATTTAAAACCTGCCACTTGACCAAATTCCTGGATTAGTTCTAGGGCCCTCTTAGTACTAGATACTGGCTCCTGTAATGTCAATACTAGGTCATCTGTAAAAGCTTTAAGTTTGTATTGTTTAACTCCGACCTGGATACCTTGAATCAAGTGGTCCCTTCTAATCATATTTAGCAAAACCTCCAGGACCAAAATAAAGAGCAGTGGGGAAATTGGGCAGCCTTGTTGTGTCCCTTTCTCAATTTTAAATTCTTCTGTCACCACATTATTGACTATCAGTTTAGCCTTTTGTTCAGAATAGATCGCACCTATACCATTTTCAAAGTTTTGTCCAACCCCCATCCCCTGAAGATTTTTCTTCATAAAACTCCAAGAAATATTGTCAAAGGCTTTCTCTGCATCTACGAATATCAAAACTGCTTTTGTATTGATATTCACTTGTAACTTTTCCAAAATATTAATTACATTCCTCATATTATCAGATAGATGTCTACCAGGGAGAAAGCCAGCCTGGTCTTTATGTATCACCTCTGCTAATACTTTTTTCAGTCTTTTAGCCAGAATGTCTGCAAAAATTTTGTAATCCACGTTAAGCAGGGATATGGGACGGTAGTTCTTAAGTTGTGTCTTTTCAGATTCAGTTTTCGGTATAAGTGTGATATAGGCTTCTTTCCACGACTCTGGCGCTCCCCCCCCCTCCATAATTTCGTTGCAAACCTCCTTTAGTGGTTGAATTAAATAGTCTTTCAAAGTTCTATAGTATTTGGAGGTTAACCCATCAGGCCTTGGAGATTTGCCCAATTGCATATTCTGAATGGCACCTTCCACCTCTTGTTCGGATATTTTATAATTCAACAGTAATTTATTTTCTTGAGAGATTTTTTGTAGTCCGTTGGTTTTCAGAAATTGGTCAATTTTAGTCTCAATCTGTGGCCCTTGTGTATAGAGTTGTTTAAAATATCTCTGGAAGCAATTTCTAATCTCCTGTGGGTTCTGGATATTCTTTCCATCCACTTCAAGATTGGTAACGGTGTTTAACTTTTGTCTCTTCTTCAGCTGCCACGCTAGCAGCTTCCCACATTTATTGGCTGATTCAAAGGTCTTTTGTCTCATCTGTTTAATTTTCCATTCTATATCCTGATTTATCATTTTCATATATTGTACTTGATATAGCTTGATTTCTCTCAAGAACTCTTGCGACTTTGGTTTAGCTCCAAGGTTCTTCTCTCCTTCTCTTATTTTCTTCAAAATCTTTTCTTTTTTCTCATCTTGGATTCTCCTTTTTATTGCATTCTGCTGAATCAGGAACCCTCTCATTACGGCTTTGCTTGCGTCCCAGATTACTCTTTTTTCCACAGAGGTCTTCAAGTTTATCTCGAAATAGTCTTCCATAATTTTCTGGGCCTTCTTAATAATTTCTGAGTCTCTAAACAAGGTGTCATTCATCCTCCATCTGAAGGAACCAGTCAATGTTAGTTTCATTTCTATTTTCACAGGGTTATGGTCAGAGCAGGTTTTTGGGCTAATTTCCACTTTTCGAATCTTGGGAGCCATTCCTCTGGTTATCCAGATTTGGTCAATTCTTGTCCAGGTCTTTTTAGCTTCAGAAAAGACTTTCACACTGAGCAGTTTATCAACCCTGCCGGCCGCTGGGGAAGACCTTCTGAAGGAAATCCTTTCCTCCAAAGTTGCTTCCTTCCTTCCTCCGCTGCTGCTGCCCACACTAAAGGAATGTCTGGATGAAATCCCAGGAATGTCTGGCTCCTATTACAAAGAGATCCAGTTGATATTCTAGAAAAAAGTGTGGCTAAGATTCTGAGTCACAATCATGGCTGAGAAATACAGCCAGGGAATATGAAACTGATTTGAAGATTGGTTTCTTCTTTACACTTCATTATTATTATTATTATTATTATTATTATTATTATTATTATTATTATATTACATTCAGGAGGACACACCACGGGTTTCATCTTCTTTCTTTTCTTTCCAACAATCAGTGTTATTCACCTTTAATACTCACCTATTTCAGTGTCACACATATTTTTATCCTGTGATCTTCAAATGAAGAGAGGTATAACAATTTAATAAATAATTCCCAGTTGGAGCAGAGCTAGAATATCCAGAAGCCCTTGGCCACCCAGGGCAAAGGAGGAAGAACAGCGAGAGAGGCCTGGACAGGGAATCCCCGCTAAGGTAAGCCAGTGTCAGGAGGCAGGTGTGAGACCTAGGACTTCCGTGTTTTTAATTAATATCCATTCCTTAATCCATGTCCAGCACGCTGCCTCAAAGTACAGTTTAAGGTCAGGGACCGCGAAGCCTCCTTTTTCCTGCAACTTTGTTAGTAGCTTAAATTTTATGCGTGGTTTTTTTCCCTTGCCAAATAAACTTGGCAAGGTCTTTCTGCCAATCCTTAAAACACTTTACGCCTCTAATTATAGGTATTGTTTGGAACATAAAAATCATCTTTGGCAATACCATCATTTTAACTGTGGATATTCTCCCCCACAGAGACAAATTCAATTCCCCCCAAGTCTCTAATTCTTTTTTTATTTCCTTCCACTTTTTCTCATAAGTGTCCTTATATAAGTTTATATACTTTCGTTCACATCAATAACAGGAAATCAATCTTAACCACATGCAGCGTATGTGAGCTTTTGTTTGCATGTAATGTTGTCTAGACATGTATTTAAATAATTAAGGTAAAATTTCACAATAGTAAGCATAATATAATATTTAATGTGAATCTGTAGTGTTGCTGCTGAATGAGGGTGGACTGAGAGTGAGCTGGTGTTGGTGTTTGGTGGAGGGAGTTGGAAATGCTTGTATCTGGGAATGGAGAGTTGCTCAAAGTGGAGCTGAGACTGGTGGTCTTGCATGAGGAGGGAAGGGGGCACAGGGAAGAAGGGGCTGTACCAGAACATCTCAAAGCAATATGCTGGGGGGCGGGAACAATGGTGACACAAGTGTGTGTAGAATGCTATCCCCAAAATGAAACCGTAAGGATGAGTATAATGGGGAAGGAGGTTCAGGCAGGTCCCCAACCCAGGGTGCTAAGGGTCACCTTCCTCCAGTTCCACCAGCTGCCCCAAGGCAGGAGCCACCTCTGGGCCCTGAGGGTGGAAAGCCTCCTTGCACTTTTGCAACTGGACATGATCCGAGGGAGTCCTCCTGCCAGCAGAGCACAATGCATACTATTGATGTAATTATCTTATTGTTGTTGTTGCCATCATGGACTGGCTGGATGCAGAGGGGGGGGGAGACCCTTCTTTTCGCTCTCCTAAATCTTCCACCATTCCTGCTTCACTGGATTCCATGAGTTCTATTTTTATTGGGGGGGGGCTTTTCTCTATCCTCTTTCTCCCTTCTATCTGACATGTCCGCTCTTCCTCGTCTTCTCTCCAAACTGAAAGGTCCCAGATACTGAACTGTGCACAGTACTCCAAATGTGTTCACACCATAGATCTCCATAAATAATTTCCATTCCTCCTTAAGGAGCAGCCATGAGATTGGTACGTGTCTGTTTACATTCCAGCACAGTATGCTGGGAACTTCCGTTATGTGTATAGCTTTTGCTTTTCTCTGTCTCTCTGAGACAAAGGAACATGTAAAATGTCAAACATTAAGAGCTTCCCTGAAGGCCTTCAGAGGTCTTCCAAAAGTTACTTTCTCTCTTTGACATCTGATGATGATGATAATTATTATTAATAAATTATTATGGAGGCGTGTGTTCCACAGGGAGGGCGCCACTACCAAGAAGGCCCTCTGCCTGGTTCCCTGTAATTATGAGGGAACTGCCAGAAGACCCTCGGAAGTGGACCTCAGTGTCCGGGCTAAATGATGGGGGGATTTTCTTTTCCTTGTGTTAGATGGATGTTGAAACAAGGTGTGATTGACTAGGCCATGTCTAGATCACAGATTTCTACCCAAGGGCCACAATTGCTTTGCATTCACAAACGCTATGTGAAATATCACTAGTAAACAGAATAATTTAAACAAGTAAACCAACAACAGTATTAAAATTGCAGGGAGAGAGAAAAAAACTGGATTAAAAATGACCCAACCACAAGATGAAACGTCTCTGTACTGAATGAGGGAAGGGGGAGGCATTTGGGGGGGGCTTTTGAAGTCTCCCTGCTGGCAAGGGAATTCCAGAGCAAGGGCGCCTCTGTCTGTCTGGAATCCCTCACTGCCTCATCTCCAGCAGGAAGGGGGGATTTCCAGACTGGGACCCTTCACTCTTAGGGGGAGGTGCCTGCAGAAATGCACACACACCCTTCCTTTCACAGGACCGTTGTAGTGTTGCATGTGTGTGACAAGGCAACACTCAAGAACAGTTCCCACCAACCAACATTACATCATTCCTCCACTGCCCACAAGAGGGCATCTTTCCTCTACGCATGGTAGAATCCTAGAATTGCAGAGTTGGAAGGGACCACGAGGGTCATCTAGCCCAGCCCCCTGCAATGCAGGAATATTTTGCCCAAAGTGGGGCTCAACCCCCGACCCATAGATTCAGAGTCTCATGCTCTACCGACTGAGCTCTAAAAGGGAGAGTTTCGGTTCAAGCAGAGAGCAGAATAATTAGGGTTGCCATATTGCAAAAAGTAAAAACCAGGACACCCCCAAAACTGTAGAGCTTTTTCTTTTTTAGACAAGGCCCCAAATAAACGCCAAAAAAGCCCATGAGTTTTCAACTGACTTGTCTTAAATTCAGGACAAAGTGTCATCTTTTGGAAATTCCACCTTTGAAATCTTTTGCTAGTCTTTCTTTTGAATGGCTGGGGGGGGGTTTCAATCTGGCCAGTCCCCACGCAAAAGAATAAATGGAAACGTATCAAAAAGGGCAGCATTTGGAAACCACCCTGATTGCAAACCACTCCGGGTCCTTTGGCCTCCTGCTAGCAGAACAGCCTGAACTGCTGGCTCCGCACATGGGAGCAGAGTAGGACTTACTTCCGAGTAAGCAGGCATCGGATGGAAAATTGTGTATCAATAAGGCTTTTGGCCATGAATTTGTACCTACAGCTAAAGGGAAAAAAGAGAGGAGGTTCTTTCTGCAGGCCCCAAACTAGACCCCAAGCAGCTATTTAAGGACAGTGAGGGAAGAATTATTAGTTTGGAAGTGACACTGGGAGGAAGGAAGAACAGTCCTGGAGGAAGAATTATACACAGCAAATGGGAAGAAATCAGACTTTTACATACTGTATGGGATGCAGGCAGTGGTGAGGGGTTTTTATACAGCCTTCTTACTAAAGAAGCAGAGAGAAGCTCCAAAAGCAAGATATATGAGCAGAAATCAGGGCGAATGAGAAGAAATCCACTAATAAATCAGGAAGCCCAGGGAATCTGCCTCCTTGGCGCCTGAGGCGAAGCTCAGATTTCGAAGGGCGGGAAGTTGGGAAAAGGCGGGAAAAGTCGTTGCCCTCAGAGTCGCTGAGGGAAACAACAGGGTGTCCCTGTTACAACAGCCCTGCAAAATAGACCGCAGTTGCTGCGCGCTTTTGGGACTTGGAAGAGTAACTTACAGCAACCCTAAAGGGCAGTCCAGTGTCGTCATTACGGGGGCCTCTTTTAAATAGGGGTGGTGTTTGAACTTGGGCTTTGCTAATGTTACGGAATTGGCGGGGGGGCACTTGTGGGAGAGCAGGTTTCTTTGGCCGTCTCCCCCTTCCTTGCTTGCCCCTTCTGCGTTCCCATGGCAAGTCCAGCCGAATTCGACTATGGCGTGTGGTGCATATCTCCGCCTTCAGACGGAGGGAGCCAGGCAGCTTTCTGGGTCATGGGCTCAACTTTTCATGAGCTGATATTAAATCCCAAAAGAACTACAGCTGCTTGTTACAAAGGGTGGGGGCCGATTCCGGTAGGTTAATGATATTAACTCTTTCCATGCTCATTTCTGATGCTCAGAAGCAGGTGACCCTTTCCTAGACCTTCCTGATGACATTCTCAGACTGACACACAGTATTTACACAGAAACACGGATCAAACATGAAAAACCCTTTATATAACTCCCTTTCTAAAATACACTGAGACCATCTTATAATATATCCCCACTATAACACACAAGTTCTAATTAAATCCTAATATGTATTAATTATACCCTGCCCATCTAGCTGAGTTTCCCCAGCCACTCTGGGCGGCTCCCAATCAAGTGTTAAAAACAATACAGCATTAAATATTAAGAACTTCCCTAAACAGGGCTGCCTTCATATGTCTTTTAAAAATAAGATAGCTGCTTAATTCCTTGACATCTGATGGGAAGGCATTCCACATGGCGAGCACCACTACCCAGAAGGCCCTCTGTCTGGTCCCCTGTAACCTCACTTTTTGCAATGAGGGAACTGCCAGAAGGACCTCGGCATTGATCTCAGTGTCCAGGTTGAACGATGGGGGTGGAGACGCTCCTTCAGGTATACAGGACTGAGGCCGTTTAGGGCTTGAAAGGTCAGCACCGACACTTTGAATTGTGCTCGGAAACGTACTCAAATATTCCTCTGCAGTAAAGGAGGCAAATGGAAGCCTTCCCATTGTCTTTGTGCTTACAAATACTGTCTTAAGGAGGGATGAACAGGGTGGGCCTGTGACCTGGATTCAGGAACTAAAGTATTTACTATCACAAAAGAATGCCCAGGCTGCCCAGGTAATGCAGTTAGTGACCATTAACAGGTATCCTTGGGGACAGGTTTTCTGCTGTAGACCGCCTCCTGTGATGTATTCCTGCTGTAGAGGGTCTCCTTCTGTATGATATTTGGGGGTGGTGGTCTTGGGTGGGCAATTTCAAAAGACTATATAAGGCTTTGCACCCCTCCCTCCTGGTTGTGGTGAGGGGGGGGACACTGTTGCAACAGGGTAATAAAGATCAGGCTACTAGCCGCTTTGCTTCTCCATATACTCTGGGTGGCCTCTGTTATTTTCTTCTACCTACCGTATTTTTCACTCCATAAGGTGCACCTGATCATAAGGGGCACCTAGTTTCTAGAGGGGGAATTCAAGAAGAAAAATATTATTTAAAGGGCGTGCTGAGAAGAGCTCCCTGGTGCCCTGCGGAGGCTTTGCGCCACTAAGGCAGAAGCTAAAACAGCTAGAGGGAGCACTGCACAGCGCTCTCTCTAGCTGTTCTGGCTTCTGGGGTAGCCTGCGAAGCCTCCGCAGGGCAGCAGCGAGCCTTCATCCTGGGCTTCCCCCGACGGCCCTGACAAGCTCTGGGAGTATTCCCCACCTCCCGCAAAAGCCCACAGGAGCTGCACACCCTTTAAGGAGCGCACGGCTCCTGCGGGAGGTGGGGTAATTCTGTAAGATTATTTGGGGAAGTTTTTCTAATGAAAAGATATTGTCACAGATGCTTGTTTTTGCCATTCTCAAAAGTGTGAATTTCTGTATCTGCAGAGATAACATGCCTTTTCTTCACATGAAAAATGTTATAAAATAAACATACAGAGTTGAGGGAAAACCTTAATCCCATTGTTCCTTTGCAGATTTATGTATACAGAATCAACCCCTTAAATTCTAAGTTCCAAGAGGTTCAATGAACAGATGGTTTGCAGTGGAAGAGATTTGCACAAGTAGCTAAGTGTGAAGCAGTAAAAACGAAAGTGCAACCTTGTGAGCAGAATACTCCACACATCTTGGGGTCTTTGTGTAATAATTGTGCAAGTCAGAGTTGAGGCAAGCGCTGAAGGCTCTTCAGGGCTGGCAACCTCTTCCCAATCCCACTGGGTTCCAACAACCGCACTAACACTTAACTGTACAGAATAGGCACCTGGATGCAGAAGCCAATCCAAAGGGGTGGCTGGTAGTGGAGGAGGTGAAATGCTTAAGTTCTGAGTTTTTCATGTGCGCTAAAACTCAGTCTGCTTGGTTGTTGTTTTTTATTTAAAAAATATTTTTACCAACATGCTATAATATTATTGTTTTAGTTAAATAAGTTGCTTAAGTTGTTATTAAGGAAATGATTATTTTTCTCCTTCCAATAAATTACAGCAGAAATGTTGAAATCAATTTGATTTATATCAAATTCACCCTGATTGCAATCTACCACAATGTCTGAAATAAGGATGGAACTATACAGAGGCGAACAGGACAATGTCCTGGCAGCTGCTACTAATTAGGGGTCCGAAACGGATAAATGACAATATTATCAATCATCACACACTCAGTTTCATCAGCAGGCAAGCCAAGATGCATCCTAGCAGGACTTTTGGGTTTGCGCTAGGCTATAATTGGTGGTATTCAGGACAATCCAAAGTATGGAGATGAGTCCTAGCTAATACAGATGACCTTGGACAGCCAACACCCTCAGCAGGGAGGCTGGGTGATGGGGGGTCAGGGGTGCTGGAAGGGGAGGGGTCTCTGTCGAGGCTCCTCCCCCTTCCTTTAACCCTTCCCTGGACTCCCTCTCTCCCTTTCCCCAGTCAGGCGCCCCACGATCCCAGGGATTCCTACCGAGGGAAGCCGGGAGAATGAGGGGCCTCAGCCCCACCCCCAGCCCTGCTTGGGGTCCTCCTTCCCCTTCCCGCCAAGGCATCCGGGGGGGGGGGCAGGGCAGCTGAGCATCTCTCGGCCCCCCAGGAAAGAGAAAGGGGAGTCTGGTGGTGCTGCTGCTGCCCAGGAGATCTTGCCAGGTGTAGATCCCTGCAGGTGTTGGGTCCCCCCTTCCCCCCTGGGTCGGGGCCCCTGTCGACGGGCCCCAGGGAGGGCGCTTTCCTAAGGGGGGGTCTCTTTGTCCTCCCTCCCCCTCTTATCCCCCCTCTATTTCCCCCCCTTCTCTCCCCCTTTACCTCTTGGTTCTCCGCCTCCCTGGCACCAGACTTAGTTGGTCTTTAAGGTGCTACTGGAAGGAATTTTTTAATTTTGTTTTGACTATGGCAGACCAACACAGCTACCTATCTGTACCTGGCTCCAGATTAGTCCGCTTTCCTTGTCTGCAATAGAAAGGGCGGCGGCGACGGGGGGGGGCGCTCTTCAGTGACGCCCCTCCTCCTTTCCTTGTCTGGCAATTTGAGAAGTAGGGAAGGGCTGCCCCTCCCCCTGTGGGTCAGGAGAGTGGGGGAGGGGCGGACCCAGGGAAGCCAGGGGGGGTCACTCCCCTCCCCCGCCCAGATTTGCCTCGCAAGGTCCTCTGTGAAGCCCAGAGATGGACCCAGCCTCTGGGGGTGGGAAGAGACATGGGGCTGCCTGAGAGAGAAGGGGCGCTTCCTTTCCTCTCCCCCCTCCTCCCCACAGGCTCTCCTGCGCCCAGAGACCCCCTTGGCCCGGCTGCCCCCTCGCCAGGCAGGGAGAGGGTGGGGTCCCCTTCCGCCATGAGAGGAATGCAATGGGGTTGTGAGGGGGGGAGACCCCTTTCTGCTCCCCTCACAGGAGGGTCCCCGTTGTGTCTCTGAGGGACAAGAGAGGAGGCGCCCCTCCCCCCGCTGCCTCTTTCCCTCAGCGACTCTGAGGGCAACGACTTTTCCCGCCTTTTCCCAACTTCCCGCCCTTCGAAATCTGAGCCTCGCCTCAGTTTCAGGCGCCAAGGAGGCAGATTCCCCGGGCTCCCTCATTTAATTAGTGGATTTCTTCTCATTCGCCCTGATTTCTGCTCATATATCTTGCTTTTGGAGCTTCTCCCTGCTTCTTTAGTAAGAAGGCTGTATAAAACCCCCCTCACCACTGCCTGAATCCCATACAGTATGTAAAAGTCTGATTTCTTCCCATTTGCTGTGTATAATTCTTCCTCCAGGACTGTTCTTCCTTCCTGGCAGTGTCACTTCCAAACTAATAATTCTTCCCTCACTATCCTTATATAGCTGCTTGGGGTCTAGTTCGGGGCCTGCATAAAGAACCTCCTCTCTTTTCTCGTTTTAGCTGTAGGTACTGAAGCAGGAACCCCCCCACCCCAATCATCCAGTTTGTACAAACTTCACACACACTCACAAACGTCACACACACTCACACACTACATACGCCACACTTCTGTTATAAATTCATAGAAAAAAAAATCAACCATACATCGGATTTGCACTTTTCCATTTTTATTTTACTCCACGAAGGAAGGACTACAAAATGGGGAAGGTTTGATACAGGGCAGCCATAATCCCTTCACCATCCCAGCACATCTACAGGAGCCCTGCCCAATTATGGCTATGCCAACCCTGATGATCCCAGACAGAAGACCATCAAGATCACAAAGAACTTGCATATGGGAGTGGATTCAAACAAAGGACACTGATCAGATCTTTCCTCAGGGGGCAGGAAACTGCAAACTCCCCTTTGTCTCCTGGAAGTGACTCATGGGGAGGGGGGAAAGGAGGAACCAGCCAGGTGACAGGACACTCAGGTTACCACCAACTCTTCCCTCAACCCCTCCTTTCTGTGATGTATGCATGATGTTTCTGGGGGTGGGCTTCACCTAGAGGAGGGGAATTTCAAAAGTTTTTATAAGGTCTTGCACACCATTATTCTGGGTCTTTCCTCTCACCTGCAAGTGAGGGGAGCACCCTGTCGCAACAGTCTTTCTTCAATAAAGGCCAAGCCTACAGGCTGCTGATTTGCTCCAATTTACTCTGGTTGGTGTCTTTAATTTTTGTCCAAGGGAGCCCTCGGATTTTTCCGGTAACAGTACAAATTCATGGCCAAAAGCCTTATTGATACACAATCTTCCATCCGATGTCTGCTTACTCGGAAGTAAATCCTAATCTGCTCCCATGTGCGGAGCCAGCAGTTCAGGCAGTTCTGCTAGCAGGAGGCCAAAGGACCCGGAGTGGTTTGCAACCAGGGTGGTTTCCAAATGCTGCCCTTTTTGATACGTTTCCATTTATTCTTTTGCGTGGGGACTGGCCAGATTGAAACCGCCCCCCCCCCCATTCAAAAGAAAGACTAGCAAAAGTTTTCAAAGGCGGAATTTCCAAAAGAAGGCACTTTGTCCTGAATTTAAGACAAGTCGGGCGAAAAATCATGGGCTTTTTTGGCGTTTATTTGGGGCCATGTCTTAAAAAAACTCTACAGTTTTGGGGTTCTCCTGGTTTTTACTTTTTGAAATATGGCAACCCTAATTATTCTGGTCTCTGCTTGAACTGAAACTCTCCCTTTTAGAGCTCAGTCGGTAGAGCATGAGACTCTGAATCTATAGGTTAGGCGTTTGAGCCCCACTTTGGGCAAAATATTCCTGCATTGCAGGGGGCTGGGCTAGATGACCCTCGTGGTCCCTTCCAACTCTGCAATTCTAGGATTCTACCATGTGTAGAAGGGACGCAGGTGGCGCTGTGGGTTAAAGCCTCAGCATCTAGGACTTGCCGATTGAAAGGTCGGCGGTTCGAATCCCTGCGGCGGGATGCGCTCCCGTCGTTCAGTCCCAGCGCCTGCCAACCTAGCAGTTCGAAAGCACCCCCGGGTGCAAGTAGATTAATAGGGACCGCTTACCAGCGGGAAGGTAAACGGCGTTTCCGTGTGCGGCTCTGGCTCGCGAGGTGCAGCTTTGTCACGCTGGCCACGTGACCCGGAAGTGTCTCCGGACAGCGCTGGCCCCTGGCCTCTTAAGTGAGATGGGCGCACAACCCCAGAGTCTGTCAAGACTGGCCCGTACGGGCAGGGGTACCTTTACCTTTACCATGTGTAGAGGAAAGATCGCCCTCTTGTGGGCAATGGAGGAATGATGTAATGTTGGTTGGTGGGAACTGTTCTTGAGTGTTGCCTTGTCACACACATGCAACACCACAACAGTCCTGTGAAAGGAAGGGTGTGTGTGCATTTCTGCAGGCTGATGTCCATCCATCCAGCTGCCCAGGCCCCAGCACCTCCCCCTAAGAGTGAAGGGTCCCAGTCTGGAAATCCCCCCTTCCTGCTGGAGATGAGGCAGTGAGGGATTCCAGACAGACAGAGGCGCCCTTGCTCTGGGATTCCCTTGCCAGCAGGGAGACTTCAAAAGCCCCCCCCATGCCTCCCCCTTCCCTCATTTAGTAGGGAGACTTTTCATCTTGTGGTTGGGTCATTTTAAATCTAGTTTTTCTCTGTTTTAATACTGTTGTTGGTTTCCTTGTTTAAATTATTCTGTTTACTAGTGATATTTCACATAGTGTTTGTGAATGCAAAGCAATTGTGGCTCTTGGGTAGAAATCTGTGATCCAGACATGGCCTAGTTAATCACACCTTGTTTCAACATCCATCTAACACAGTGTTTCCCAACCAGTGTTCCGCGGCACACTAGTGTGCCGCGAGAGGTTGCCTGCTGTGCCGGTTGGGAAACACTGCTCTAAGCGAGAGGGGACTCTGCTCAGGCTGCATCCGCCGTGCGCGAGGGAGGCGCTTCCTCTCGTGAGGGAGGTGAGAAGAAGAGAGGCGGGGCCGAGCAGGCGGATTGGCCCGGCGGCGGCCGTGACGTCACCCTGCCCGCGGCGGCAGATTCGAAACTCCTCAGGCGCAGGCGCGGCTGGAGCAGGAAGGCCGCTCTGCTTGAGAGGAAAGAGAGGGAGCCGCCGCCGGCGGGATGAAGAACACCGTTCCGCGGAGCACCGTGAAGAAGCTGCTGAGCAAGCACAAGCCGCACTTGCCTCAGGGTCTTACTGCCCACCCGCCTCTGTTTCCTTGCTGTGTTTGCTCAAACGGAACAAAGAGCAGGGAAAGCCCCTCCCCTCCAGACAAGCAGAGGAGAGAGAGAGAGAGAGAGCGAGCGTGCGAGCTGGCTGGCTTGGGTGCGTAGGTGAGGGAAAACTTTTGCCTTCCTTTCCTCCCTCCCAGTTATACCCCTCTCCTGCATTCTTAGCCAGCTGCACACCCCTCTCGTGCTCCTTGTCCGTTCTGTGTTTTTCCTTCCCTCCCCACTTAAAATGTGGTTTAAAAGCATGGATCCACATGGATCCTCAGGATCTTTGCATTGGGTCACCCCAAATTCACCAACAGATCACATAGCATGTCCATGGCTACAGCCTGCCCTCCAAAAATCACACACCCACTGTTGCCTGGGGCTGCAATGGTGCAAAAACGTGGTTACAAAACATGGATCCACAGGGATTCTCAGGATTTTTGCATTGGGTCACCCCAAATTCACCATCAGATCACATGTCTGTGGCCACAGCATGAAGCACAAAAATGATACATCATTAATATTCACTGCCCACGGCGGCAGCCAATCGGCTGCCGCAAAGGGCGGGCCCTCACAGGTTCACTGAATAAAGTATTTTATAATTTTTCATATTTCTGTTTACTTACTATTTCATAATAAAGTAATTATAAAATACTTTATTTGTGTTTATTTGATTCCTATTAAAGAAAGTTACTTTATATATAGTCAATATAGGCACAGAGTTAATTTTTTA